>NW_027133312.1:0-75136 GCF_026122565.2 Emydura macquarii macquarii
TAGCATCTGGAAGGTTGTATTTCTACAGCCGTGTGTCTGGAAGCAGCTGGCTGATATTCCCATGTCAAGGGCTCATGGCAGATTAAAGTGAGCACTGGTGGCAGCTGGGATCGCGCTTAGTGCTGAGGATGTTTCACTCGTACTTGCTTATTGCCTGTGCTCATGACTTGCATTGCTGGGTGACAAGGCCAGTCCGTTGCTGGGCCTGCTTTGCCAGGTTCTGATTATAACTGCACTGGGGGCCAGGGGAGCCGAAGACTGACTGGTTTGTCTCATCGCTAAGCCTGGTTTGCCTCATTGCCAGTCGCTAATCCCTGTATCCGTTAATCAGAGTGCCAACCTATAACTGTGTCCAGCGATCAGTATAGCCATGCGTGGCGTGTCCTGTGCCGTTACCTGTGCACTCATTGATTGCAGCTCTGTTACTTTGTATCCTGCAACAATGGTTTCATAGTTTTAATAAACACAGCTTTGATCTGAATCAAGAGTCGGTGTTGATCCTTTCCAGACCTGGGGCTGTAAGTGCACTTCAGTGTAAGGGGCTGTCCCCTCGTTACACACCCTGTGTTCACCGTCACCCTGCACAGGGCTGGCACTGTCTAGTACTGTCTGTTGGTGAACATGAAATGAAGAATCTGAAGTTACTTGTCATTCCTAGAAACAAATCGTCTGATTGTAACTCTGCAAAACCAGCATAAATCAGAACACTCTGAACTGTAAAACGTGTTTTGACTTCCACCCTTACTGCTCATTTTCAGCCTATGAACAAAATACAGGTTTCAAAATCTGCTCAACAACACAATATGGGGAACAAACAGCTTTACATGTACCTACCGTTCAGAGGTTTTTTAACCAAGTTGCATCCAGCTTGTTACTATCATAGCTTCAAACTGACATAGAGAAACACATTCACTACATAAGCATTTCATTTCCAGTTTGTACACAGTCCTACACAAATGGGAAAAGTGTTACTGCACATCTTAGACCACCCCTGCCTGGGCTTTAGCTGACACAATATTCAGTAAATGCTGCTAATCACGGCAGCACAGCCTCACTCCCTGATAAGCTAAATAGATCACGCTCGTTAAGTCTCTCACTCTAAGGCGTTTTCTCCAGCCCTTGAATCATTTGTGTGACTCTTTTCTTCAGTTTTTCAACATCCTTTTTAAAACGCTGACACCAGAACTGTGTGCAGTATCCCGCTGTCCGTCTCACCATCTCCCTGTTTCTATTCACTGCTCCCATTTATGCATCCAAGAAATGCATTTGTCCTTTGGCCACAGCACTGCACTGGGAGTGCTTTGTCGATTTTTTTGTCCGTTCTGACCCCTAAGCCCTTTACAGAGACACTGCTTTCCAGGGGAATGTCTCCCATTCTGTGGGCAGGACCTATATGATTTGGTTCTAGCTGTATGACCTTGTGTTTAGGTTTTGTTAGGGCGCGCAAGACTTTGTGACACGAAATCAGTATAGCTTGACAAGAGCAAGGCCCTGAAAGCAATGCTAAGCTTTTGCAGCCAGTATAGCAAGAGTTAGGCCTCTCAGAAGCAAAACCCAGACACTGCCCTCTGCCCGACCTTGGGCCAATGAGGAAGTGCCTTCGGGCCTGGAGAGGACCAAGATGAAAACATTCACCTGTTGATGCTTGATAAGCAGAATAATTCTGTTTTAGCATTGAATTAAGCAGAAGTAATGTTATAAATTAAGCTCTCTTTTGAAGTAAACAACTAACGTCACCTCATTCCCAAAGGTCCCTAACTAACTACCAATAGACTAATAGTAGCCAAATGTTAAGGCCCAATCCCTAAGGGGATTGAGATATACGTCATGTATTGCTGGGTAAAGCTTTTTGTAAGGTGAAGAGGAAAAGAGGGTATATCAGACCTCCGGGAGCCTCCCTAGTGAGACTCTCCGTGAATCCGTGGAAGCCATAGCGGATGCCTCGGCCAGGACGGTTCCCTGGTCGCCACCCGCTTATCAGAACGAAGTATGGGTCTCCTCGTTCTTGCATTGGTAAGCGCCCCTTCACCCGCTTAGATAAGTCTACCCCTCCTACATCGATGGGCTTCCAGGAGTATATTGCTGTAGGTATCCTCTTGGCGAGTTTCTTCCTTGCTGTGTGGTTCACCTCACTGTTTACTAATTGTTGTTACTGCTGCTGTTGCTCAGCCGATGTTAACCTGCAAGTTGTTACTTTTTATCTTTATGGTTGATTGTGCCTGCATTTTACTCCATGTATTAAGACTTGTGCTGGAACTTGTTTCATTATGGCAGAGGACTTCCAGTCTTGTCTGTCTCGTTACCTCTCTCAATAAATAAGCTAAATTTTCAACCCATTTTGTCCGTTTGCTCCATTCCCGTTCTGTAGGCAAGGCCTATATGATTTGGTTCTAGTTGTGTGACCTTGTGTTTAGATTTGGTTTGACTGGGTCCAATTTACCAAGTGATCCAGATCGCTCTGTATGACTGCACCATCCTCATCATCATTTCCCACCCCGCCAATCTGTGTGTGATTCCCCCACGTTATCAGCAGTGTTTTTATATTTACCTCCAGAGCACGGATGAGAGTCAGTGCTAGCATCAGGGCTAGTACTGACCCTGCTAGACACACCCCTTTGACAGCTCTTTTTTGAGCTCTAACACTTAGCCGGTTCTTAAACCGTTTCACGGGTGCTTTAATGATACCTTACAGTGCTAATCTTTGTACTCAGAATGTCATGTTGTGCTAAGTCCAGCACCTTACAACAGTCTAAGTGCAGTACATCTTCACAGGGCTCTTTTGTCGTCCAAACTTGTTATCTCCCCCAGGAGTGGAATCGGGCTTGTCGGACAAGACCTATTTTCCTGCTTTGTGCTCCCCACCATGCACAGCCTCCTGCCTGCGGTCCTGCAGTAGAGAAGCGGAGGTGCTCATCTGCTGGTTCGCAGGCCTGTGCGCTGAGGGTGTGAGCTCTCACCGTATCTCCGATAGGAGCATGCACGCACTCAGAAACCTTGGAGAGTCATGTGGGTGCATCTGTCCTTCGGCTGTCAGGCACCTGCAAGTGCAGATCAGTTAAAGTAGACTCAGTGAATGTGGAGGTGAGTGACAGTAACGATACCCCAGGTAAAAGTAAAACACCTGTGACTGGGCTACATCAGCTTCGTGAGACTGTAATCCTCCTCCCATACAAATGGGCTGGGTGTATTTCCTGGGTGCTCGGAAAAGGGACGTGCAAAGGAATCAATGGATGGGGTCATGCCCCTCCCTGCTTCTTTGGAACGTGTAAAGGGAGCCTCGGAAAGGTTCTTTTTTTTCAAACGCTGGGTTTCTTTTCACATCAGAAACATCCGCACTGTCTTCAGAGCGGTGCAGAGGCAGCGTATGGAGCTGATAGCTTAGAGGTCACTGCAACCTACGCTTCCACTGCTGCCTCTTTTTTCCACCACGGGTGAGAAATATTAGTCATGGTGCTGAATGCCCGGCTGGAAGGTGCTGCGGTCCGGCAGTGACAGAGGCAGTAGGGACTTTGTAGGGCAGAACAGACAATACCAGCTCCCGCTTTCCCCCGTTTCCTGGAGGACGCCGGCGACCTTTGGGAGATGTTACATCACCGCTTGAGGCTGAAAACGAGGCTGCCATTCTCCTCGCCCCCAGCTGAGGGGGCGGGGATGTGCTGACTCTCACCGTGTGCGATTATGTGTGGGCAGGGATTGTTATCAAGACAGGCTCCTTCCACAGCTGGCTGGTGTGACTGGAGGCAGTGTCAGCTCATATGAATTGCTAGGAGATACATGCTTAGTTGTACCTTCCCCATTGGCCAATCAGAGCTCAGTTTCTATCTGCCTCTAAGGGTACATCTACACCCAGGGAAGCATGTAATGCACAGACACTGCATGCCCAGCTAGCACGAGTGTAAAGAGCAGTGCAGATGGTAAGGCACAGCACAGGTGTGTGGAGTACAGTGCCCTGCGCACCTGAATCCCCAGGGTGTATATCCCACACACCCCTCTACATGCCCAAGCCATGCATCCCCCAACTACTCTGCTCTATTTAGTAGTGCAGTGTCCTACTGCCAGAGACTTTCCTTGCCCTGGGAAAGGCGCCAGCCGTGGGGAAAGGCTCTGGCAGGGGGCAGGCAGCTGGGAAAGGCTTTGTCAGCTCCCCACTGACAGAACCTTTCCCCACTGCCTCCCTGGAGCTACAGCCTTTGGTAGCAGCCTGTAACTAGGTGTGGGCAGGGATTGTTATCAATACAAGCTCCTTCCACAGCTGGCTGGCACGCCACCATAAGTGTAGACACAGCCGAACAGGAGCGGTGTGTCCCATTCCATTCAGTGAGACTCGGTAATTTTTGTTTAAAAAAAAATCTATATTCACTCTGGCACCGTGTCTTTGTACAGGGTCTGTTCTCGATTCCAGGTCAGTGAGGGCTTGTCTTTCCTACAGGAGAGATTACAGGAAATTCACTGTTTGGCACATCTATGAATGCTCCGGACAAGGGGCTGGACAATAAGTTAGCAAAATTTGTGGATGACACAAAATTATGTAGGTTGTTCAAAACCAGAGAAGACTGTGAGGAACTTCAGAGGCATCTAACAAAGACGGTGAATGAACAACATGACTGCAAACCAAATGCAGGGATATGATAGCAGCCTTTAACTACCTGAAAGGGGGTTCCAGGGAGGATGGAGCTAGGCTGTTCTCAGTGGTGGCAGATGACAGAACAAGGAGCAATGGTCTCGAGTTGCAGGGCGGGAGGTCTAGGTTGGACATTAGGAAAAAGTTTTTCACTTGGAGGGTGGTGAAGCACTGGAATGGGTTACCTAGGGAGGTGGTGGAATCTCCATCTTTAGAGGTTTTTAAACTGTGGCTTCACAAAGCCCTGGCTGGGATGATTTAGCTGAGGTTAGTCCTGCTTTGAGCAGGGGTTGGACTAGATACCTCCTGGGGTCCCTTCCAACCCTAGTCTTCTATGATTCTAAGAGAAGGTATTTATCACTTGTATTCAGGGAAACGTGATGGTGTGCACTCGCCTCATGATGCCTCCTGTTGGCTGGGTGCAAACCTACACTGTCTTTCTGCTCACAGTGCCCCATCAGCTGTCGCCCTCATCAGGCGGGTCTTCAGTGGTCAGCCCTCCAGCTAAGTCTCACACACTCTAAACACATGAAGGTCCCTGTCCCAGGGTAACAGAAGCCCAACAGGGCCTATCGCTGAGCCTTTGTTGGTAAGTGCAGTCTGTGTCTGGGCTCAGTTCTCAGCCCCTTCTCGGCTGACTTTAAGCCCGTCCCTGCCCTGTTTTAGAGCACTGCCTCCAGGGCTTTCTCCCTAGAGACTTCGTCCTCAGAAGTTCTCTAGTGTCCCTTTAAATCCTGTCCTTCACTTGTGCCTCTCAACAAGCCTCTCTCCTCCTCAGGGCTTAGGCCTCTTCCCCAGTGGCTGGGGGGGGACCCAGGCCTGACCACTAATCTGGGACCCAACCCAGGATGTACTGCTTTCATGAACAGTTGCTGCTCTTGCTGCAGCTGCATTCCCTGCACTGCTTCCTACTCTGCTCCCTCACTTTAACCTTAGGGTTACAGCCCCAGGGTTCCCTATCTGCACAGGGTTTCTTCCAGGCCTCCCTGCCTGGAGAGACCCTCTGTCTTATCCCTTCTGTTCCCAGCAGGAACTGGCCTGCTTATGCCCTGCAGCACCTTTTAACTGAGCTGGGTGAGCTCTGATTGGCTGCTTCCCTGCAGCCTTTCTAGGCAGGCCTGGAGGACCCACCTTCACTGCTCTTTCACCTGGGGTGAGGTGTGGTAGGACCGCACAGCCTTCAGCAGGGGGCTCAGAGGGCCTGGTTCACCCATCACAGGAAACTTAGAACGATACTGAGTTGCCAGACAACTGGGCATTTGCTGAGAATGGACCTGATCCAATACCCCTGGAAATCAATCCAGGGGGTCTTCCCATTGATTTCAATGAGCTCTGAACCAGGTATTGGGATTATATCTAAAATGGGACATATGGTCACTGCAGCTCCTGAAGCAGAGATTCAGTGATGACTGGTCATTCAAAGACCAGCTCACTCTGCCTGGCCTAGACTTCGCTCAAGCAGAGAGAGATGAAAACTGGCCAGGATTATCACTCTTCCTGGAGAACCAGTGCAGGACAAACCCTCCCAGCTGTTCTCCCTGGACAGAGGAGGAGGAGCACTTTCAGTCAGCAGTTCCTTCTCAGGCAGACTCAGGAGGGAAAAGGGGAGCGGGGTGGAAATTCCCAGTGGCCTCCCCCCATGAAAAGAAATAAAGAATACTAAGCTAGCCATGTGCCCTGGTAGTAGTTTAACCCTGAGGAGAAGAGCTGGTGGTCTGCTGCCCGCTCTGATAACGTCACAGATAATCTCATCGCTCCGTCTCCTCTCCCAAGTATTCTCCTCTTGCTGTCCTCTTCCCCTCTTCTTTGCTTTACACCACTTCAAGTTCTGACCCCTTCTGTCTTTTTCCCCCTCCCAGCCTCCATCTTTCTCCTCCCTCTTTCCTTCTGTTCCCTAAATGTGCATGCACCCGCACATCTCTGATTTCAAACCCCATTTGTCTTTTGCTGCTCTGCTGCACCCTCTGGTGTTTGGGGAAGATGCGCTATTAACTTTTGTTGATTCCTTTGGGGTCATTTTATCCATCTTTCTCCACTCCCAATTTCCTGCTCCTTCTTTCCTCCCTGAAGTTCTTATTTTCCTTTGGCATCCGTTAAGAGATGACACACACACACATATTTACATGGGGAAAAATAACTAAAAAAAAAGCTAGCAGGCTGTAAACTTACCAGTGTTCCTTCCTATACAGATTTCCACAAAAGCTGGTACTGCTTTTTCCCCTGTGACACACTGCACCCCATGTCCAGATTGCAGAGGGGAACATCACAACTGCTGCTTAGCCAGTAGGTCCCCAGTCTGTAGCTGTGCATGGGATTCTTCCGTCCTAAGTGCAGGACTTGGCACTTGTCCTTGTTGAACTTCATCAGGTTTCTTTTGGCCCAATCCTCTAATTTGTCTAGGTCACACTGTATCCTATCCCTACCCTCCAGCATATCTACTGCACCCCCCAGCTTAGTGTCATCTGCAAACTTGCTGAGAGTGCAATCCACCCCATCCTCCAGATCATTAATGAAGATGTTGAATAAAACCAGCCCCAGGACTGACCCCTGGGCACTCCACTTGATCATTAGACATGGAGCCATTGATCACTACTTGTTGAGCCCGATGATCTAGCCAGTTCTCTATCCATTTTATTGTCCATTCATCCAATCCATACTTCTATAACTTGCTGATAAGAATAATGTGAGAGACTGTATCAAAAGCTCTGTTAAAGTCAATGTATATCACATCCACCGCCTTCCCTACATCCACAGAGCCAGTCACCTCATCATAGAAAGCAATCAGGTTGGTCAGGCATGACTTTCCCTCGGTGAATCCATGCTGACTGTTCCCGATCACCTTCCTCTCTTCCAAGTGCTTCTAAGTGCACCACCCATCAGCAACTCACCTCACATTCACCCTGAGTGGTTCAGTTTAACCCTAATTATCTGTTGCCTCCTGAATCTCTCTGGTCAGTGGATCTGCGCTCTGCAATCATCCCTGGAATATCAACCGGGGCCAATTACAGCAACCCAGACTCCTGGTCATTCCCTTGGTTGGATCTTCACCTGGTGCCATGGCCCTGCCGCTGCAGCCCTGCCCAGGCCTAGGTGCTGATGGCAGGGGCCAGCCACACAAGAGCTGACGGCTGGGCTGGGGGTTCCTGCCATTGCTCCTCTTTGTGCAGGCTGGGCCTCCCTCCTTTCTGGATCACCGTGGCCGGTTTTCAGGCAGGTGGATCCTGGCCAGCAGGACTCATCCCTCTCCCTTCTGAGCAGAGCAGAGCCCCCACCGCTCCAGCCAAGAGACCTGTGAGCAGGGTCTCGCCATCACCCGCACAGAGCTGATGTGGGATGGCAGCAGATCACACACACAGACGGTGTCCCCACCCCAACATACACAGCTGGTTTCAGTAGGGAGCCCAGGCAGGATCCCTGCACCTGGGGATTGGGAGCAGCAGCCAGCGCTCTCTTTTTCCTGTGTGCAGAATGAGTGCTGGAGCTCAACTCTCAAACCAACACCTCCCGCTTCCCTCCCCTCTTACTGTATCCCCGCCTCCTTCCTGCTACCCCTGCAGCCACTCGCCTCCTCACCTTCCTCTCGCCTCCTTCATTCCCTGCCCACGTCCCTGCCTCCTCCTCTCCCTCCCTCCCTTTCAATCTCTCTCTAATCCCCCTCCCCCCCCCATGCTCTCAGGTCAGCAGCTGCAGCTCTGGTCCATTTGCTCCACACCCTCAGGAGGGGAGCTCCCCTCTCCGGGCCCATCTCCTCCTCCAGCTGCCCCTCACCCTGGCTACCTGCAGCTGCTAAGGCCACACCTGACCCCTTCCCGTGAGCGATGGCAGCGTCTTCCCCAAGCTGCGGCAGCCCCATCCCCGGAGCAGCACGGGCTTAGTCTGCCCTGGGGGTGGGAGTGCGATCAGGACCAGGACCAGGCAGCTCCTCTCAGCCCTGTGCTGCTGACAATCTCTGACAGGGCTGGGCCGGCTCCTGGGGATCTTTCACCCCCATGATGGTCACAGGGTCAAGTGACCTGCAAACGTATCTCCAAGATCCGCTCATGAACCTCAGTCTGAGCCCTCAGCACCCCTCAGCGTCAGTCCTGGGGCACCAACCTCCCTCCCTTCCCACCTCTGGACCCACCTCAAGCCTAAGGATGTAAAATAGCAAATGGTTAACAGTAAGTATTAGTCTCACCGTTTACAAATTGTGTTAATCTTTTCATTGTTCGCTGCATGCGGGGCTGTGCACATGGAGGGTGAGTGGGGCCATTGCAGGGTGTTGCAGGGTGGGACGATGGGGGGCTGGGATGTGCAGGGATTCAGGGGAGAGCACTGGCGTCTCAGGGCTTTGGCACCATCTGAGCAGGCAGCAGAGTGAGTGAGCCAGGAGGCAGCAGCTGAGGTGCGCCTGGGTGAAGGGTCTGAGGGGGTCAAGCAGTCACGGGGAGTGCCCCCTGTCCAGGGGCAGGGCCAGGAGCACGGCAGGGGGCAGATGGGCTTGGGGGTGGGCAAGGCATGAGGTGCTTTATTGCCCCTTCCTGTGGGCTGGGCGCAGTGGGCAATGTGTGCCAGGGAGAAGACTGGGAAGCCAGGGCAGAGGCACCAGCCCATGTGGCCGAGGTCACGTCCCCTCTTGCTCCCCGGTGCCTGCCTCGCCAGACAAAGCCCACCCCAGGTGCTCGAGCATAGCCCGGGCAGAGCAGAGACCGCCCCTCCCCCCACCCGTCCCTCCCCGGCATGTGTCTTGCTGCACTGGCTGAACAGCCCCTCCACTCCCCAACACAGCCGACTCCCTGCAGGGGAGAGCCACATGGCAGAGGAGCAGCAGCCGCAGCCACGCACCCTGGAGATACCCAGACCCTCCGCCACTCGCCTAGGTGGTGCAGCCGCCGCAGAGCACACTCAGCAGAGGGGATTCTGTTATCCTCGCCCCATGCCAGCGCCACTTACTGGGGAAGCACACAGCATACTGGGGCTACGGATGTAAAATATGTCATTTAAATGTTTAAACGATATTTTTTTAAATCATTTAAACGTTTGTTTAGTTAAATGATATTTTACATCCCTACTCCAGACCCCCAGTTCACCTGTTCCAGTCCTCCTTTCAAATCAGCCCCAACTTGCTGAATCCCCCATGGGTGCATAGAGTTATTCCTAGGTCACCCACTCATGTCAAGCATTCTTAAACCTATGGCTTAGTATGGCTAAGCTAAAATATTACAGGTCTCAGCCTGTAGGCCTTGCGTTTCAGCCATGCTTTACTTAGATGCCTAATACATATTCATCGCTCCTAAATATTTATTAATCCTATACTTCTATAATCCTACAATTTAAATCTATTTAGCACACATTGATTGGATATGATATAGCATATAAATTGACCCTAACATCACATAGCACATTGGAAAATGGATGATAAAATGAACTAATCAGCTACATAAACAATATCTGGGTTAACATGTGTCCTAAAATTCAGCATAAAACTACACAATCATCAGGTGCTGCCATAGTTGAATAAAAATAATTGAATTTATTTGCATATCATCATTCATCATTCACGGAAATTATCACATGACATTTCACAACAAATCAGAAGTTAAACAGGAGAATTATGGGTAGGCTACATCCATAGGTAGGACTGTGGGAGATACACAGCAGTTAGAACTGGCTGAATAAAGCATTCAGTCACAAATACTTTAGTGAATAGAAATGTTGAGTTGAATGTGAAAAAATATTTACAAACCTTGAAGGTTTCCTGAATTTTCACATTAATGGTTTGTAAATCCATAGCCTGCATCATTGGTTATTCTCTTGCTTGCAAAAATTTAATCCAGAAGCAGAAACAATACCATGTGACTTAGGTGGCCAGTCGGAAGTTACAAATACCGGATACTGACTGGTCAGAATGAACTGCTTGCAAACAGCCAATGGGTTGAGAACTGTTCATCCAAACTGTTCAGTGAATACTTATGAATGGTCATTTTTATGAACAGATTCTGATTTCTGTAAATGCCCAATGAACAGAAGTAAGGTCTACATTCACAACCATATTGCAACAATATTAGTCACAAAGAATCTAATACATCAACCCAACTTGTAGCTCAGAAGAACTCTAATAGCTGTAGCCAGAATCGTTAATGGAACCAACACACAATGTTCATAAAGAACAAATGCAAATAGTTTCATTTACTCATGCATTGTAGACATCAGCTATAGGGTATGAAAGTACAAGGCTGACTAAGAAGCTGATACAAAGGTAAACTTCCATGCAGAAAAAATTAGGGGTTAAAATGCAAAGCATTGAAAGTCCATTCATGACTACTGAAAAACTGGCAAAGTGGCTAGAGAAGGAGAAATTATAGTAAGTTAATTATTATTAAAGCCAGCGTTTGAATTTTTTAAAAATAGCTTCTGTTATAGTAACATCCTCATCAGCCAGTTCCCTGAGTTCACTTAGCTTTTTCTGGTAGCCATTTTTTATTTCCTCTATATCTTTTTCCAGTTTTTGCTTCATGGCCTCCTTCAGTTGTTTCAAAGTCTTTTCATCAGGTGAGCCTTCTTTCTTTAATTTCTCATCTAGATTTTTACATTCTTCATCATACTGAGATATCACAGCTCTTATTTTTATTTCCATCTCTTTCTTATAGGATTCTCGAGCATCTTGATTTTTTTCTTTAGGTTTCTCCTGAGCATATTTATACATGTCATTAGTATAATGTGAGCCTCCATTCTGTCGCACCATCTTATCAGTCATTTCAATCAGCTCTGAAATCTGGTCTGCCTGCTGCTGTCCTTTCGCTTTGTTGTTGAAAGCGCAGCATCGATTCCCGCACTTTTTCATCAACATCTGAAGATCTTTGTCATTTAACTCTTTTAAATAATCTTGTAATGTCATATCACCTAAGTCCTCTTTTCTGGTGAACAAGATGATCATGTACTTCACAGCTTCTTCCCCAAAAATGTCTAGTATTCGTTCAACTGTTTTGTTCTCATCTTCAGTGAAACGACTAAGCTGCCTCACCAGAACTATAGCATGGGGTCCTGGGGAGGAGACCACGACACAACGTCCTATTTCATTCATAGTTTTTTTTAAAGAAACTTTTGTGTCAAAAAGCCCAGGAGTGTCAATGACTGCAATATCCCTGCCGTTCCAATCTCTTCTCTTCTTAGTACATTTTACTGTAATGGATTGTGCTGAGATTTTAGACTCAAACCTTCCCTCACCAAGGATGCTGTTTCCCGTTGCACTTATCCCAGCTCCAGTTTTACCCACAAGAACAATCCTTAGTTCGGATTTCTCAGTGCACTGGCTGGCAGCTCCTGGGCCTGGAAGAAGTAAGTTTGACAATGTCATGGTGTACAGATAATAAAGTAACAGTGGGTGTGTTGGGGGATTTCCCTTTCTGTGATTCTAACTGCTGTAAGGCCTCAGTTAATTGGCATGGAAACATTTTGCATTTTGGAGTGAGGTAGCAAAGCAAGGGGTTAGCATTGGCAGCCTGTCACCTCTGGAGGACTCGGTTCAGATCTGAGTGAGTTCTCAAGCACACAGCAGGCTCTGGGCTGCAGTGGGCCAGCTCGGTGATCAGATGTTGTGTCTTGGAGGGATGCTGATCTGGATCCTTACAGGTCTGTTTTGAAATCACTCTTCATGGTGTGGTGCTGCCCCCAGGCCTCATTCGCTCCCTGTCCAGCCTGTGCCCCATGCAGAGAGGAGCAGCAGTCACAAGAACCAGCCCAGCAACGTGGGAGCAGCAGAAAGAGCCGGGGCAGGCTAGAGAATGGGCTCCCTGTCTGGCAGAAGATGCTGAAGGAGTATAATTTGGACCCGACTTTCAGAGAAGTGGAGCACTCCCAGCTCCCCTGGCTTCAGCTGGAGATTTGGGTGCTCAGCACCTCTTAAAATCAGCCCCTTTGTTTGTATGTTTGGGGTGAGAAGGTAAAAAGAGAAAGGAAGGAGACTAGGGAGAGAAAGAAGGGAATAAAAAAGAGAAAAGGGGGAATGGGGCAAATAATTGGGACAGACGGATGAAGGAGAAAAGAGTGAACCATGGGGGCACGGGAAGAAAAACAGGAATGAGGAGAGAAAACAGTGAAGGAAAAGAGGGGAAGGCAGGAAGAAAACACGGTAGGAGAGCAACAGAGAGTAGAAGTTGATGGTGAAAATGCCCCATGCTCACCACAGCACCTCCTGCCACTCTCGGTTGGAGGAGCTGATTAACACACCAGAGGGAATAACTGCAATAGGGCTGCATTGCCCGGCTTTAGAGCCAAATCCCCCCTTCTCCACGGCATGGAGCCCTTGGGCCCTCCATGGGTAGCCAGTCGGCACAGCTGCAGAGGAGCAGTGGAGTCCCACAGAGGAGCCCTCTGGCAGCAACAGCCACAGCATCCCCTGGACTCTTCCCCTCCTATGGGGTGAGCACGGCAACCAGCGAGGTGGGGAGTGACGTGAAGGGAAATGGTGCCTCCGAATGTTCCAGCAAGTGAGGCCATTCACCAGCTGAGTAACAGCCGGGGAGACTGAGTGGCTGAGCAGCCCAGGGAAAGCGGCTCTGGCTGACAGCTGCTGAGTGGAGCAGAATCCCACAGCATCCAGCCAGATGACCCTAGCAACTCCTCTTGTTTTTAACACAATTGCATCCGCCCTTGCTGCTGAGCAAAGAGGCCAACCTGGGGAGTGGGCACTACTGAGCCTTGTGCTAACCTGTTGAATGAGAGGAGATATTTGTGGAGCATGGATCAAACCCCCCATCCACAAAGAATGCCTGGACTAGCGATGTATGGACCTGAGCTCCCATTGCCCACCTTGGGCATCATGCGATTACATTTGGGAAGCCCCAGCAGCCCCTGTGCTGACAAACCGAGAAATGAACGTATCCAAGAATTAAACCATACCCAACTCTCATGCTGACGGCCTCAGAAAAGGCCACTGAAAATGATCTACAGGCATCTTGACCAACCCCCAATCACCTGTGTGGGACCAGGGCCAATAGAAATCTGCACCACGGGTTACTTGGACCAATCAGTGGAAACTAAGTAAGCGTGAAATGGAAAAAGCTTCTCTATATTTCTGGGGAACCATCGCTCTGTATTTCTAACACACTCTTCCCTGTTGTAGCTGAGATGGAAGCAAACCCTGTTCTAGGTGGGTGTCAATCACCCTGTGTGCTTCCTACTTATGAAGGTGCTGTGCCAAGGCTAATTAATGAGGATGACTATGGAAGACCCAATGAATGATAGCTCAGGTGATGGTGCTTTATGAAGAGATGGGAGAGAAAATACAAAAGAGTGAAAACAGCCAGAAATGCGGGGAGGGGAGACACAAAATGGGATGGAGATGGACAGAGTGAGGCACAGACAGAAGGCATCAAGGCCCTTCATCATCAGGGGCTAATGGGGCTCAGCCCCAACAATGACAATCACAAGTGTGAGTGACTGATGCCCTGCAGAGCGCATTGCTGCCTGGGAGCTACTGGGGGGGAAGGAGCTGGTCCACTCTTTGAATGCTGTAGCACATCTTGCTGCCACTACGGTACTCCTGGCCCTGCACACATAGGCTCTGCCTTCACTGCACAGTTAACCTGGGTGACTGGCATCCAGGTCTGAGTGCCCAGGTTAGCCTAGCCCACAGCCGGGTGAGCTAGTCTGGGTTTAAAACACCTCCTAACTCAGGTCAGAAGTTCTGGTGTGTGGATGGTGGGGGGTTGGGGTAACAGCCCAGGGGTAACGGTGCAGTGAAGACAAACCCACAGCCTGCAGGCGGCAGAGAGGGGCACAGAGGAGAGAATACAGGTTTCTGTGGGACTCTTTCATTTAACCATTGCACAGTAGCCCATGTAAGCAGGACATGGGGTGTTTGCACATGCTTCCCAGTGCCTCTGCCCTGCTTTTCCAGACCCAGCTAGAAGTTGGGGCTTTCTGATCTGGGATTTCTGAGCCGCGGGTGGCAGGGGTGAGGTAGGAGGGAAAAGGATTCTGAGCCTGGGCCTGGGTTTGCTGGGTCTGGAGTGTTGCACTTGTCCGTGTTCTGAGCTGAGGGCGTCAGGTGGGAGAAGTTTCAGAGCTGAGGAGAGTGGTTCAAACCATGGAGAAATGGAGTAGGGTGAGCGTAAGCAAGGTCTGAATGAACTCCCCCAGATATCTAGTGCTGAGCTGGGGAAGAAGACTTCATGGACTGACCTTGTTTGCACAGACACGTCCATGCTGCCGAGGTGTGCAGCATGGTGGGGCTGCTTTGTCCAAACGTTCACAGTTGGCAGGTGTTGGATTGCACGTCACTTTGTTATTGGGTGCAGGGGCAATAAAGGGTTGTTAACCTGCGTGTGTGACTCTAGGGCACCAGAACTGTGCTTAGCATGTCGTGACTGAGGGGTTCACCCTCCACTGAACTGCACTCACTAAGCAGGGTGTAGGGGTGCCAAAGCCAAGGAATGATGAGAGAGGGTGGCTGTGGGTTTTGCTTACAGGCCCCAGGCAGAAGCTGATCCTTCTTGTCTTGACTGTATAATGACAGAGCTGACTAAGTTCTGTTCTACACTTACCTGGCGATTTGATGGGAGTTACGTAAGTTACTCTGCATAGCTTGCGTAACTCCTGTCGACTGCTGTGCTTCCCTTCTGTGCCGTGTCTTCAGTACACTGTGCCACTTGAGGACTTCTGGATCAACTGAGCGGGACTTTACTGCCGGCTCAATTGATCCAGATCGGTCGATCAGACGGCTTAACTGATAACTGGGTCTAAGCATTAGACTTGCTGTGGACAATATCTCTGATGCAAGAAACTGCCCAGCCTGCCCTAGCAGTGAGGCTCCCGCACTAACCTGGAGTCACTGGGAGCTGTGTTAAGTGGTGGGACGTCCCAGAGGTTGCATTGGAGCAAGTGGCTGGTGAAGTGAGCGGGTGGTGGAGCAGCTGACTAGTGGTGTGCGGAAAGTGCCCCTCCTGGTGGGAGGTGAACTTGCACCTCTGAACTCTGGGTCTTCACTGACCAAGAACAACGACTGTGGGTGGGGTGTGGCGGAGGGAGTGGGGAGGAGCACACTGACGGAATTTTTGTTTGTTGGACTTTCTCACTGCAAGGTGAGAACCTGAGGCAAAGGACACTGCCCAAAGCATTCTGTTGCTTTGCTCCTAGTTTTACGTGTCGGAATCATGCTGGTGGTGTTTTCCCAAATGAATGCTGGGTTACTTTCCCTTGTTTATTAAACATTTCTTTTCTACACACGGACGTAGCGCTTGCGAGAGGGGTTTAATTCCCCCCTCCCCCAGTCAGTCAGATTGCAGCTAAAGTCCCGTGGTTTACCATCCAGAGCAGCAGCAGAAGCCACGCTGTAAAGAGCAGAGACACTTGGAATCTGCTTCTTGAGTTACTTTTGTCCCCCCGTTCCCCACCACCACCCCTTTGGGGAAAGTCTCGAGTCCTTTCCCCCTCTCTCTCTCCAAGAGTGTGGGGTCCCCCTGGATAGTTTCCTTGCAGGAGACTAAGAGGGCAGGGTTTAGTCCATGCCAGGCAAGCCCAGCCCAGCTAGTGTGGGAGCCCCAGAGCAGCTGGTGAGCAGCGTATGCTGGGATGCTCCCTGTGTCTCAGGCAGCTGCTGTGGCACTGGCCATAGGACTTTCACTCCGGCGGCCAGAGCCAGTCTGTAAGACACCGCCGGGTGCAGCAGTGGCACCAACCACCCCCGATGATCCTGCCCTAGGGGCGCCCCAGGGCAGTGGGCAAAGTGGGGCTTCCTCACCGTGTGGCAGGAGGAGGAGGAGGATACTGCGGGCAGGGCATCTGGCAGCACAAAAGAACTGTGAAGGGCCCGGCCGGGACCCCTGCCCCCAGGCCAGCACCCAGGGTCTGGCCCCTTCTCCCCATTCGTCTGCCACTGGTATATTGATTGCCACACCATAAATAGAATCATAGAATCATACGGCTGGAAGGGACCTCGAGAGGTCATCTAGTCCAGTCCCCTGCTCTCATGGCAGGACTAAGTAATATCTAGACAATCCCTTAAAGGGTTTTTGTCTAACCTGCTCTGAAAAATCTCCAGTGATGGAGATTCCACAACCTCCCTAGGCAATTATTCCAGTGATTAACGACCCTGACAGTTAGGAAGTTTTTCCTAATGTCCAACCTAAACCTCCCTTGCTGCAGTTTAAGCCCGTTGCTTCTTGTCCTGTCCTCAGAGGTTAAGAAGAACAATTTTTCACTCTCTTCCTTGTAACAACCTTTTATGTACTTGAGAGCTGCTATCATGTCCCCTCTCAGTCTGATCTTCTCCAAGCTAAACAAACCCAATTCTTTCAGTCTTGCCTCATAGGTCATGTTTTCTAGACCTTTCATCATTTTTGTTGCTCTTCTCTGGACTTTCTGCAATTTGTCCACATCTTTCCTGAAATGTGGCACCGAGAACTGGACACAATACTCCAGTTGAGGCCTAATCAGCGCGGAGTAGAGTGGAGGAATTACTGCTCGTATCTTACTTACAACACTCCTGCTAATACATCCCAGAATCATGTTCACTTTTTTTGCAACAGCATTACACTGTTGACTTGTATTTAGCTTGTTGTCCACTATGATCCCCAGATCCCTTACCGCAGCACTCCTTCCTAGGCTGTCATTTCCCATTCTGTACGCGTGCAACTGATTGTTCCTTCCTAAGTGGAGTACTTTTTGTCCTTTTTGAATTTCTTCCTGTTTACCTTAGACCAACTCTCCAGTTTTCCAGATCATTCTGAATTATAATCCTATCCTCCAAAGCACTTGTAACCCCTCCCAGCTTGGTATCGTCTGCAAACTTAATAAGTGTAATTTCTATGCATTTCTCTAAATCATTGATGAAAATATTGAACACAACCAGACCTAGAACTGAACCCTGTGAAACCCCACTCATTATGCCCTTCCAGCATGACTGTGAACTATTGGTAACTACTCTCTGGGAATGGTTTTCCAACCAGTTTTGCACCCACCTTATAGTAGCTCCATCTAGGTTGCATTCCCTAGTTTGTTTAAGAGAAGGTCATACGGGACAGTATCAAAAGCCTTTCTAAAGACCAGATATACCACATCTACCGCCTCCCCCCTATCACAAGGCTTGTTACCCTGCCAAAGAAAGCTATTAGGTTGGTTTGACATGATTTGTTCTTGACAAATCAATGCTGACTGTTACTTATTACTTTATTATCTTCTAGATGTTTGCAAATTGATTGCTTAATTATTTGTTCCATTATCTTTCCGAGTACAGAAGTTAAGCTGACTGGTGCACTGTATTTGACCAGCACATCTTGCCTGGAATACAAGATACCTTGAACTCTTTGCTGGGGAGCTGGTGGTTCTCAGTTTCAGATCTTCAAAACAGATACTACCAGATCACTCTAGGAGCAGAAGATAAGGAGAAGACCGCCTTCATCTGTCCATTAGGTTTCTATCAGTTTGAACGCATGCCCCAAAGAATTTCCGGAGCACCTGTCATGTTTCAATGTCTTATGGAGAAAGTTGTGGCAGACAAGAACTTCCTGCAAGGCTCAGTTTATTTGGATGAGCTGACTGTGTTTGGAAGAACTTTGGAGGAACATGAAGAAAGATTTCAGTAAGTGCTAGATCGGTTGGAAGCCTGTGGACTGAACCTTTCAACTAATAAATGACTGTTCTGTAGAACATCAGTCAAATATGTGGGTCACATTGTGTCCTAAGAATGTGTGAGTACCAATCCAGATCAAATAGAAGCACTCACTATCTGACCGCATCCACATAGTTACAGAGAGCTCAAGATCTGTCTAGGATTTAGTGGCTAATATCACGTTAGTGAAGAATTATGCTACCATCATAAAGCCTCTGAATGATCTCACCAGAGGATACCCATCCAGCAAGAACAAATCTAGGACCAAGGGGAAGAGGAGGTCTCCAGAGCCTCCTGAGCAGAGACATTGTGGCCCCTCAGAAAAATTTGGAACCAGATGGGACGAGAGATGTGAAAAGGCTTTTCAATAAATCATTCATTGCCTAGCTCATGCTCCAGTCCTAGTCTTTGCTGACCGAAGGAAGCCTTTTATCCTCCATGCAGATGCCAGTTTGGAGGGTTTGGGAGAAGTCCTACACCAGGGAGTTGAAGGTAAACGTAAACCTGTGAACCTTGCCAGCCGAGGACTGTCTGATAGCGAGACTCACTGCCCTGTTCACAAGTTGGAGTTCTCGGCCTTGAAATGGGCTATCACTGAGAAGTTTCGAGATACTGATATGATGCTCAGTTTCACGTGTGGACAGACAACAATCCGCTGACTTACGTATTAACAAGTACCAACTGGATGCTACAGGGCAGAGATGGGTGGCCACTTTGGCTAGCTACGAGATCAGCATTCAGCATCGATCAGAGAGAAGCAATGTGGATGCACTGCCCCAGCATCCACAGACATCAGAAAGTGCTGTGATTCCTACAGCTGGAGTGACAACCATTTGTACTGAATCATCAAGAGTCAAAGGCACATGAGAATCTTCATGGTTGTGTTGTAGAACCTTTGGGCCTGCCCTCGAAAGTGTGCCATTAGCCACGATACACTATGTTGTGTTGGACCAGTCTTCATTGCCTAGCCTCACTGCTGTAGACTGGCAAGAAGCCCAAATGCAAAATAACAATGTTTGTGAAACAATGCTTGCTAAAAAGGAGGGCCAAAATCCAGCTGCAAATATTCCATCCACCCCTGAGGGTAAACGACTATTGAGAAAATGGAGCAAACTAAAACGGATTCAAAGAGAGCTGCACCAAATCACAGCAGATCCTTTACAAAATGAATGGACACAACTAGTACTACCAAAAAATACACAGCCCTGGTCATGAGGGCCCTGCATGATGGCTTTGGACATTTGGGAATGGACTGAACATTGGAACTTACTCATAGCATGTTCTGTGGGCCCTGGATGGCTGAGGCCATTCGCAGGAAATATGAAACATTCACTCCGTGTATTCAGAGGAAAACTCTGCCCACTAGGGCTGTACACCTGGAGAATATCTCCACTGGCAAACCTTTGGAGCTGGTATGCATTGATACTGGACGGTAAACTAGCTAAATTAACAACAGCCTGCATTTTAAGCATATAATTTATGCCCAAAATAGCTGCTTCTGCAGCATATGCCAAACCAGAAATTCCTGTTTATGTATTCCTAACAATGTGTAAGTAAGGGGATATCTACACTGGAACCTTCAAACTCTTAACTTCTGCTGGTGATTTTTTTTAACATGACCGTTGCAGGTACTAAGCGGTCATCAATCAATGATATAGTGGCACCAGTATTTACAAGCGTTTGCTGTCTGTAAGCCCCCTGTTCAAAATCACCTAGATAGTAGCTCATCCCAATGTATTAGATATTAAAGGTGTCACATGTATCAGGGGACGCGGGGATGCCCCCCTCCCCACACACACCATGCCTCCAAGGGCTTCTCCTCAGGAGGTGGGGTCGGCCATTGACCCTCATCAGCACATTTCTCTGCAGTGTGACTCTTTTTTTCTTTTTGAGTGGTCAGCCAGATGTTTATTCGATTTGCCGTCAATTAGGGCTTTAGGGGCATATTGGAGAGCTCAATTCCACAGACCCAGCGCAGGGGCTGATCCTTCCATGGCTGCGTTCTCAGCCGCACCCTCTGTTAACTCCCTCGGGGACTAAACCACCTTCCTTGCTCTCTTGATTGTGAAAGATGATCTGGGCAGCCACATTTCCTCCCATTTGTGCAGCAGCTTTCCCTTTGTGCTCACCAGGAAATGAGCTTGCCGAACTCTCTGTAACATGCCTCCCACGTCATAGCTGGTAAATTCCGAGTACCCAAAGCAATTTTTACTCTTCTATGAAACGAGTGGGAAAGTCTGTGTCCATAAGGGCTTCACCTTCCTCCTAATGCCCACAGCTTGCCATAGGATCTTTTTACGCTGTAAATAGGCATCAGGGTGTCCCCCCAGGGCTTGTCACTCCACTTGAAAGCGCACCTCAGTATGCTTACCAGGGTCTACTACTTCAGTAACATTTTTAACAAGGGTGTCTTTTTGTGCTCCATCTTCCCTTTGTGTATTTACAGGAAGTCCCAAGAAGGTGTCTAATGGGAGACATTTCCTTAAGAGCAAGGCATAATCACTGTAATTTGGCTGAGACACTGTGGTAAACTGTGCAGATTAGGCCACCACATTGTCAGGAGTAATATTCCCTAAGGCTTTTTTTAGTGCCTGCGCTTGCTCAGGTCTCAGTATCTTACTCACGGGGGTGGTAGTGCAAGTGGTGCTTTTCTTCTTCCCATTTTTATTTTCATTAGTTTTTGTCTTTGTTTCTATAATTACAGATGCCTTGGGTGCACTAGCCTGTGGCACATTATCCTTGCCAGCTGTTTTACTATCTGCCTGAGAGGAGCATAGGGAGGAGGACGTCTTACGCCCTGAGCTGACTTGATCTTATCCCACAAGCCTCTGCACAGCAGAGGGCAGACAAACCAAAGTCCTGCATACCAACACTCTCTGCACTGCCAAGATCTCTGTCTGCTGCATGGCAGCAATAATTCCCTGAGCAGCAGCCAGTCGCTGTGTACACTGAGACAACTCTTGCTGACAGACTGCATGGGTCTGACCCCCAGGCTCACTAAGGTCCCTCTTTTTGTCATCCAGGACAACGCGTACCACAACTTACACATCCTTACATTTCGCTTCCCAGATGTGAGCTGTTTTTTCCCACTGTTTAACCTTTTCTTGGTACATTTTTACATCACGTTGAGAGGTAGAAAGCAAAGTGGCCTGGGTTAAGCAGTGAGATACAGCAGAATCATGCTGTGTTTTCACTTTCTGTATTTGACTTTGGTGTGCCATCAGCTGTTTATTTAGCTCCTTGGGTTTTTTGGCTAACTTTTAAACTTTTTATTAAGGGATTTAGACACTGATAAAGTCCAGGCAAAGCAGCCAAGTGAGTTGTTTTTTTTTATGATCAGGGACAGGCTTTGTGTTTATGAATTGTTCCCACTGGAGCATTAAGTCTGCATATGTCGTTTTACCCTTAAATGCTCCTCCAGACCATGGATCTTTTCCCAAGTAATTTACAAAAACTTCTATATCCAAGACTGGTTCTAGTGAAAGGAGGGCAGGAATGGCTACCCCTCGACTGCCTGACTCACAACACATTCCCGCAGAGGACGTAATGCCCTGCTCCTGAAGCCAGATACAACTTCACGGAGAACTGTGCCAGACAGGTTGATTCCCTGCTGACACGCAGTGAAAGAAACCCTTGCACTGTACACCTCAAAGACCATCCCACTCACAGCTGCTCGAGCCCACCCAGCAAGGGCGCCAATTGTTGATACTGGACACTTAAAGTTCAGTGCGGATACCAGTGAGACATGGCACACCTGATTTGCAGATCAATAAGGTTTAATGTACAAGGTTTTTTATAAATATACTAGTTAAATACAAAGCCTAAAATTAACTACAATATGTTATACTTATTAAACCTGGAGAGCTAAGCAGTCACACAGAAGGCTGTGTACGGGAACAGATTTCTTCAGGGGCCCCACCAGGGAATCAGTGGATCCTCTGGTCCGACTGGCAGCACCTCCTGTGGAATCAGGCATTGATGGAGCACGCCCCTTTGCTTACGTGATGACTTTTTATATATTTTATATGTAATTTCTATTTTATTACTTATTTTTAATTATTATATATTTTATTACTTACATTGGCTTTTTACTTTTAATTGCATTTTATTTTTACTATGATAATTAGGGTCGTTAAAACAACAGCTGGTGATAGGACAGGTGGTGAGAAAAAATATTCCCAAATAACAACAATGGAGGAGATGGATGAAAGCCGGGTACTTGAGGCATAATTACAACCATTGAGTAGGAGGTGATAATGGGTGATCAGAGGCAATTACTTCTTGTAATGAGATAACCATTCCAAGTCCCGATTCAGATCCAGTTTGATTGTGTCAAGTTTGCAGATGAGTTCAAGCTCTGCAGTTTCTCGCTGAAGTCTGTTTTTGAAGTTTTTTGTAGAAGTATGGCAACTTTCAAGTCAGTGACAGAGTGTCCTGGGAGATTGAAGTGCTCTCCGACTGGTTTATGGATGTTATTATTTTTTATGTCTGATTTGTGTCCATTTATTCTTTTGCGTAGTGACAGTCCGGTTTGGCCAATGTATATGGCAGGGGGCACTGCTGGCACATGATGGCACATATTACATTAGTAGATGTGCGGGTGAATGAGCCCTTTATGGAGTGGGTGATGTGGTTAGGACCAGTGATGGTGTGACTAGAGTCGATGTGTGGGCAGAGCTGGCAACGGGGTTTGTTGCAGGGATAGGTTCCTGGGTTAATGTTCTTGTTGTATGGTTTACAGTTGCTGGTAAGTATTTGCTTCAGGTTGAGGGGCTGTCTGTAAGCAAGGATATGTCTGCCTCCCACGGCTTGAGTGAGTGAGGGATCATCTGCTAGGATAGATTGTAGATCCTTAATGATGTGTTGGAGAGATTTTAACTGGAGACTGTAGGTGATGGCCAGTAGTGTTCTGTTTTTATCCATGGTTGTCACTTCCCTTGGATAGGTATATGTTGCCTCCTGTATATGTTGCCTCCTGTATGATTTCTATTACTTGCATCTGAGGAAGTGGGTTACAACCCACGAAAGCTTATGCCTGCTGAAATTAAACTTGTTAGGCCTGGTCTACACTGGTGGTTTAATTCAAATTAAAGTCCCTTAATTCGAATTAACTACTCCCGCATCTACACTTGCGCATTGTTAATTCGAATTAAGAAGCCTTTAAAATCGAATTAATAAAACCACCTCTGCAAGTGGATTAGTGCCTGAAGCGCATCAGTTAATTCACATTAGTGTGAGTGTGGACACAATGGGACTTAATTCGAATTAATTGGCCTCCAGACTGTATCCCGTGATGCCCCATTTCAGTACCCTCCCCCAAAGCAGCCCCAGGAAGATTTAAATCTTCATTTCCTGCGGTGAATAGGTTTAAAATCCAAGCTGCGATCACCCCCCAACACACACACAACAAACCCTTTGCAGTTTGTCTCTTTAAGGGTTTGAAAGATTTCACCACCCCCATCCCTGTGTGGTGAATGCGTTTTAACTGCCCAGCAAGCCCTTTGCAGTTTGTCCCTTTAAGATTTGTCCTTTTGAAAGTTTAGCCCTTTAAAGTTTGTCCCTTTGAAAGATTTCACCACCTATCCCCCTCCCCGCATAGTGAATGCGTTTTAAATGCCAGCCGTGAGAGGAAATTCTTTGCTACATTGTTTCAGTGGCCAATCATGGAAATTGATACTTTCTTAAGAGTTTATTCACAGTGCTACATGTGGATACATGATATCATGCTTTCCATCACTGAAATGGAAACATTTGTATCACTGTATTAATATACTAACTGATTCTGCTGTTATTTATCTTACATTCTACAGACACCTGTAGAATCAAAATCAAAGTCAAGCAATATACAGGGGGGGGGGGGGGGGGCATAAAAGGCAAACAGCATACAGTTCTAAAGTAATCCAGGATAAGCTGTGATGTATTTGTCACGGTCAAAATGAGAGCATAGTTCAGCTGGCTCCATGTGCCTGCAGCAATGGAGTAAAAAACAGCATGAAAATCCTTTTCCTGTTTGTTTGGGGGTGGGGGAAGCAACACTGCATTCTGGGATGATGACACTCATCACAACAGCCTCTATGGTTAGTTGCACTGTGGGATAGCTTCCCACATTGCACTGCTTTCTAATTCGAATTAAGGCTGGCCAGTGTGGACGCAAGAAACCAGCACAAACACTGTAGTGTGGACAGTCTGCAGCGCTTTCTATAAATCGCTTTCTGTAATTCGAATTAAGCTAATTCGAAGTAGTGCTGCAGTGTAGACAAAGCCTTGGTCTTTAAAGTGCTACAGAACTCTTGGGGTTTTTTTTTTTTTTTTTTTTTAAGGAGTTATGTATATACATTGATAATTATGTTCTTAGTGTCTGTGTCTTGGGACTGGTCACCAGGAAAGGGGAAAAGCAGGTTTTATGTCAGATAATAAATGTTTATCTGCCTGTCTGTTTACATGTAAATAAGTATTGTATGGC
Source organism: Emydura macquarii macquarii (assembly GCF_026122565.2). Lineage (NCBI taxonomy): Eukaryota > Metazoa > Chordata > Testudines > Chelidae > Emydura > Emydura macquarii. The sequence goes on from NW_027133312.1 coordinate 24,676, forward strand.
TCACAGTGCATCTCCTCTCACCAGTCTGAACTGAATGATAATGAAGGATTGTGAAAACTTCACGGAGAGAAAACTAACCGGAAGAGTAAATGGCTGGGGGTGGGTGGAGGAACACATGCTACCTTGAGGTGCACACCCAAAGTTTGTTTTTGTATATTTGGGTGGACAAAAGACAATCCATCATCCTCCACCTAGGAAGTAAATGGACAATGAGTTTGGTTCATGGGAGTGAGATCTGAACCAGGGTTGGCTGGTGAGAACTTCGTGTGAGATAAGCGTCTTCAGATGAGAGGGTCACTTGGTTGGTTAGTCGCTGTAAAGTCTCCAGGGTTGTTGTTAGTTTCTAGACAGTGTGTTGTGATCTTGTTTTGTATGTAACCGTTTGTTTCCAATATTTTTACTCGCTATCACTTGAATCTCTGGTCTCTGATGATCAGCTTATTTGTGTTTTCACGCTAAGTATCTCAGTGCTGTGTGTTCAGCACAGCTGTGTTCTAAGGTCCCACTAATACACTGGGGCAAACTGTTCCTTTGGAAGCCGCCGGCCTGGTAACTCTGTGAGCGTTCAGTAGGTCTGCGCTGGACAATGTCAGGGACATTCGGAGGGGTCAGGAGTTGGTGGGTGCCTCTTACCATATACGCAGAGCGAGCAAGGCCTGCGGGTGCCCAGGAAGCAGGGTTTGTGCTGGCAGAGGCTGGTGGGTCTAGGGCACTGACAACACTTCCTCACGCTACGGGCAGGTGGTGGTGAGCTGCCTCCCAACCCTGGGTATCTCTGAGGAGCGTCGCACTGTCCAACATGAAACCGTTTCACAGAAGGAGCTGGGTTTGCCATATAGAGACCTCAGCCTGCTCAGTACAGGGGCAAACACACCACTGAAAATTCTTTTAACCTTTTCTTAAAGACACAGAAAAGGAAAAACAGTTAAAGCCTTTGAAATGTGAAGGGTTAAGTCAGGCTTTCGTTTTAACAACATCCCTTTCCCCCTTTCCCTTTAGCTGGAGAGATCTTTAGAAAGACGCCCACCCCCCTTGCCTGCCAATCTCTAGATGGTATTAAGGAAGGTAACAACATAAGTGTGGCCAGACTGGGTTAGACCAATGGTCCATCTAGCCCAAGATCCTGTCTTCCGACAGTGGCCAATGCCAGGTGCTTCAGAGGTAATGAACAGAACAGGGCAATTATTGAGTGACCCATCCCTTGTCATCCAGTCCCAGCTTCTGGCAGTCAGAGGTTTAGGGTCACCCAGACCATGGGATTGTGTCCCTGACCATCATGGCTAATTGCCATTGATGGACCTCTCATGAGAGGACCTTCCCTCTTATTCCATGACCGCTTACTTTGCTTAAGAGCCTTTGGTGAAGAGCATTGTCAAAGGCTTTCTGAAAGTCCAAGTACATTATGTCAACTGGATCACTCTTGTTCACATGCGTGCCAACACCCTCAAAGAATTCCGATAGATTGGTGAGGCATGATTTCCTTTTATAAAAGCCATGTTGATTTTTTCAAAACATATTGTGTTTATCTATGTGTCCGACAATTCTTTTCTTTTCTATAGTTTCAACTAATTTGCCTGATATTGAAGTTAGGCTCACCGGCCTGTATTTGCCAGGGTTGCCTCTGGTAGCTTGCTAGCTTTTGTGTAAATTGACGTTACCTTCAGTTATATTGCCCTGTCCAATGTGTCTACTTTCCTCCTGATTCATTTTTAGTTTAAAAGTTTTGAGATCAACTTGAATGATAGTTCCTGTAATCTAGTTACTTCATTGAGTTTATACTTGGTTATCTGATACTATGTCTAAATTTAGCTGCTAAATGATGTTAATGCTTCGCTACTAGTCAGTCTTAATTAGAGTAACCAACCTGCTGAAGTTGTTAAGTAATTAAATGAATATCAGTGTCATTAATAGTCTTAGCTTTTTAACTTTATAATTAGTTTTATAACACTAGTCCATTCAAGAGAGTTAAACAACCATGGTTTCAATGTACTTTATATTTTAGAATTACTCTCCACTCCAGTATCCAAGTCATTAATGAAAACATTGACTACTACCAGACCCAGGAGCGACCCCTATGGGACCCCACCAGGAAAGGAGAGGTCTTAGGGTGACCACCTTTTCAAAAGGCGAAAGTGGCACACGTGCAGGAGCCCCGTCCCTCCGAGGCCCCACGCTCTGTCCAGGCCAGAATCTGGAAATGGGCTGTGGTAAGAGCCACCCAGGGAGCCTGGGCCGCTGTGGGGAGCTCCAGACCCTCCATCCGTCCTTGGCAGGTGGGTGGGGTGCCCAAGAACAGCTCCCGGCCCGTGTCCATGCCCCCCAGGACTGCCCCTGAGGGCTGGATTAAGAGGTAATAACATCTTCAGAAGGTGGTCCATTAAAAGACATTACCTCACCCACCTTGTGTCTCTAAAGCCCAGAGATGTGACACCGATGTTTAGGTGGTGACCTGAGGGAGAGAGACAGCAGTAGCCAGCTGGGACAGATGCTTGGCATAATGTGGGATTCATTCCTTTATCAGGCCTGATGGGTCTGTAACCTCAGAGGAAATTATTTCTGATGTTAAAAAATCATGGTAATAAATAATCCAAACACTCCAGATCTGAACCGGGGAGGGGTTTATTGATGTCTGGGGTCATCCCCCACGGTGGCTTGATGTTAGACTGAGGTCTGGAAAGGACAGACACAAATGCCTGATCCGGATCAAATCTGTTTTTATTAAACTATAAAACTACTGCAACATGATTTAATGAAAACTCAGAGTAAATGAACACACAGAGAATGGACTAGAATACACTGTGTGTGGATGCAGCCATCATCAAATAAAGCTTGTCTCGTTACATACAGTGGTTATTAAACGCAGATTGTTATAAATAGAGCCATGAGTTATTGATTACAGGCTATAATGGCATAACAAGCTAATAGAAGGTAGGGTGTAAACTGAAGTCAGTTCAATAAAAGTGGTGTAAGTCAGAGGAGAATCAGGCTTATTGAATCCTAAAAGAAAATGTTATACAAACAAGAAGAGACACCAATCCTGAATCACGGCTAAGATGCATGCTTTGGTTAAACAGGCTATTTCATTTTCATGGTAAGCTGCCGTCAGTTTTTTTATTTTAACCAGCTATTAACAATATCCCTTGCTCCTTTCACAAATTTTTTGAATGCAGACTGTTTTTCTTTACGCTGCTTGTACATATCCTTCTCTCCTGGCAGCAGAGCCTCCTTATTGGTAATCTTTCTTATTATCTCAGCTACTTCCCTCACTTCCTTCAGGGATTTTATTCTTTCTTGGTACCCAGGCTTTAGTTCCTGTTCTTCCGACATGATCAGCAGGTCAATGTATTCCGGAGTGGACAGCGGGTTGGGTTTCAAAGCAATCGCTTGCAGACGTTGGAGGCTGCGAGATGATTGATCAATAAGCTCCATTAATATCTCTTCCACCTCAGCGTATTCCTGAGACAGCTTCTCAACCACATTCTCTGTCGATAACACCTCACCAGATGCCTTCTCATACTTTTCTTTCAGTTGTGCATAGGTCTGTTTCTCTTTTACTACTTTATATTCAAACTTGTACTTTTGATTGAAATGAACGTTCCAGAAACATTTACCAGGGCAAACAGTGCAATTTCCTGTACTCTGATCTATAGCTGCACACCCCCGCTTACGATCATCATTAGGGATTGCACAGGGATAGTGACATGTAAAGTGACACCGTTGGCAATTTGTTATATAGTTACCTGTACCAGAGATGTCCTCCTTCACTGCCACTGTTTTCTCTACCTCATACTCAAAGTCTTTATTGGCTTCCATATCATCCTTGTGCTGTTCCAGAGCTTCCTGTGTCTTTCTCAGTTCCTCTAGCTTCATCAGGCCAGCTTTGATTTGTGGCTGCAGCCCTTCCACGGCCGTCTCCAGCATCTTCCGTTCTCTGAGAACTTCCTGTGTTAACATTAAATTCCTAGTTTCTAATTTACATAAAGACTCGAAAAATGTCTTCATGCTCATCGCTCCCATTTTCCAGAACATTTCGTCAAAATTAAAACTGCCCTCGTCAGCTCCAGCATTACAAGCAAAGAGTGTTGAGTTATTGAATTTGAAATGGATAGGGTTGCCTTTAGCATCTTTAGCACAAGGGACATCAGAGGTTTTAATGGCCTCCAGAACAGGGGGTGTCTGTCCATCTGCAAAGGTGATCAGGATTTGTATATTGTCTTTTATATCCTTCCCAAAAATGGAGAGCACTGAGTCAAACACGTACTTCTGGGCATGTGTCAAACGAGCGAGTGAGGCCTGGACTACAAAGCAGACAGCGTCTATGTGATCAATGGCCTCTGGGGTGGAGAAAAACGCCCGAATTTGCCTTGTTATCTCTTTGTCATGGTCTATCCCTCTGGTGTCACCAAATCCTGGAGTGTCTATTATAGTCAGGGAGTAGGGGACTTGGAAGCCCTTTTACGATTAACTTCATAGGCAGTCACTTCGGACGTCTGGCTCTCAGCTTGGCTTCTATTCGTAATTTCATGGATTAGTTTGAACCTGAATTCATCTTTCCATTGCACACCCAGGACATAGTTGATCATCCCATTGATGAGTGTAGTCTTTCCTGACCCAGTTGCACCCATCACCATGATGACTTTGTTAGGGATCTGTAGGTTTACTGTTCCCAGGCTATACTTCAGGTAATTTGCCGTAGAATCGAACATTGCCTTCTTTACTGGAAGTGCATAAACTGAGGGTTGCCCTTTTTCTATCAGAGTGCTCTTCTTGAAGAAATCTTGTGCTAGTGTCCTTAATTCTTCTCCTGATGTTGAAATTGATCCCTCCTCACCTGGGTCACTCACAGCTCCATCCGCACACACAGCCGACACCCGGAATCTGTAGGGTGTCTGAGGCCTCAGTCCGTCAATAGTACAGAACTCTGTTCTCTTTTTTGTCCTTCGTTCCAGCCATTTGTCTTTCCCCTCCTGACTCGTATCTCCTGCCTCCTCTTTATATTCCACCTTGAACTCCCTTATACTGACTCCATCTCCAATGACACTTGGACTCTGCCAGGTGAGGGCGATGACTGATGAATCTACAGTAGTTTTTTCTGGCTTCCCAGGAGGGCTGGTAGGAAGAGTCTTCACGGTACCACTCACGTCGCTGCTCTCGCTGAGCCCTGGTTTGCTCACTGCAGCGTATCGGAACTGGTACTCGGTGTTTGCACGTAGCCCGGTTACTGTGAAGGTCTCTTGTTCGTTATTTACATTCACAGTTGTCCATTTCTCCTGCCCTGCAATTCTGTACTCTGCCCGATAGCCGGATATCTCAGCCCTTCCATAGGCTGCTGGGTTAAACGTGAGCTGCACACGGTCATGTCCGATTCCATCAATCAGGGCAGGAAGAGGCTTTGATGGAGGCACAAAGCTGGTGCTGACCAGCTCTCTGTTTTCATACAGGTAAATGGAAACTCCGGGATTGTCCTTGTCTGGAACAGAGGCCACAATGAACTGGGTCTTCCCATTAGATTTATTGACACAAGAAAAGTCAGAGAAGGACTTTACGGCTTGTCGTGCTTTTCTTCTGATCTCTTCTTCCTCAAACCACTGTTTGGATTTTGGTTTCTCCCAGGCAGAACTGGCTAATGCTGGATCATGAGTTTTCTTCAGAAATTGTCTCCGCAGCCAAAGGTCCAATTCTGATAAATAGGATTCCTCGTTATGCAATGAAGTGAGTACAAGAGAGACAACGAAGTCATGCCTGGGGCTGAGAACTATTCGTTGTAGTTCGCTCCGGGAGGATACGACTTCCACCCCCTCTAGATCAGCCAGGTAGGAATTGACAAAATCCATCTCTTCCTCTTTCTTACCCAGAAATTCATTGAGTAGCTGGGCAGCGAATGGCGACTGCTTCTTGTTGGTTATAATGTCCACCAGGTCCCCTTCCTCTGCTCCGCCGCCCCGGATAGCGGGCAAGGTTCTTGCTAGCTCTTTTTGGAAGGTCTGTCTGTGTTGTTTACACAGATCTCTGAATTGCTGGATTTTCCTCTTGATCTCGGGGAAGGCCATAGCAGTTCTGTCCCTCACCATGTCGTTGCACCAGACGTCGCACTCCGTCAGGTGCTCCATGTCACTTTGAACATCGTTAATCAGCACCGAGCTGATCTCGCGCACTAGCTGAGCGGCTCTGGAATCCAGCAGGCTCAGTGGGTACAGCCAGACTCGCACTGGTACGGCATTTTCACCAGAGACTCCAAGCCGCTTAGGGAGAGTGGAGTAAACTTCCATGGCATCATGATAAGTAACCGGGTTGTTCTCAAGAGCAAAATCGCCATAGAATTTGCAACGGAATTTTTCAGTTTTTTCTTCTTCCTTGTTCTTCTTCTCCCCAGACACCTCTGCTCCTCCAGAAACCTTTGGTATTTTTTCTACCATCAGTTTCATGTTTCCCTCTATCTCTCCCACACTCTCTGATGAAGAGACCGCCCGGTCAAACAGAAAGAAAGCCTGAGCCCCGTACAGCACAGCTGTGACCACATGGGTGGCCGTACCTTGGTCAAATACAACAGGATAAACGATGTTCTCAGGCCCCAAGTGGTTCATGGTCAGCTGCTCAAACCTATGTGTCACTGAGTAATGGAGAACCACTCGAGCATGATGTTTTGATTTCTTGGTATCATTTAAAAATGCTGCAGATCCACCTACTTCCACCATCCCCCCCAGGACACTGGCCTTCAAGGACGCAGACAGACTGAGGGCAGAGGCCTTGTCTTCAACGGTGTCAGATGCAATGATCTGGAATTCATTCCTGTGCTTTAGCATTGTCTGCACGTCTCTCTTAAGAGCCTCATTGCCCCACAAAGTGATACCTGGAAAATTCCACAGGAGCACAGAATCAGTGATCACCGGAGAGGATACGAAACTGTTCCAATTGCATTAAATAAAATTATTTCAAATTAAAAATACATCATGAGCAACAAAATACCAGCACTGAGGACTCAAATCACTGTGCCCTGACATCTGACCCTCTGTTAGAATCTGTCTGTCCATCTCATAGACTCGTAGACTTTAAAGCCAGAAGGGTCCATCGTGATCATCTAGTCCGACCTACTGCACAATGCAGGTCACAGAATCTCACCCACCCACTCCCGTAATAGACCATTGCCTCTGGCTGAGTTATTGATGTCTTGAGATATTGATGTAAAGAGTTAATCTGCCATTTACTCTAGTCCAAACCAACAGTGTCCTGTGCCCCAAACTGCAGAGGAAGGCAAAAAACCCAGGGTCTCTGCCAATCTGACCTGGTGGAAAATTCCTTCCCGACCCAAAGTATGTCAGTCAGTTGGACCTTGAGCCTGTCAGCAAGACTCACCAGCCAGACAGCTGGGAAAGAATTCTCTGTAGTAACTCAGGGCCCACCCCGTCTAGTGCCCCATCTCCAGCCGTTGGAGATACTTGCCACTAGCAGTGGCAGATTAGAGGCAATCTCATCATATCAACCCCTCCATGAATTAATCAAACTCAGTCTCAAAACAAGCTCGGTTTTCACCCCCAACCATCTCCCTACCTGGCTGTCTGTGTGATAATGTTCTAACTGTCTGTTACCTCATTCACCCCCTCCTCCACCTCCACTGTTCTCCTCTCTCTGCTGCATCTTGTCACCATCCAGATTTTAAGCTCTTTAGGGCAGGGGCTGCCTTTTTACTGTGTATAGCGACAGTGGCTTGTAATGGGGCCCTGATCCTTTACTGGGGTCCAGGGGTGCTACTGCCACACCAATAACAATAATCAATACACTGTATTATCATTATTATGAAGGCACCGATCACCATGGTGTCCAAGTGCAAGTGTCAGGATCACATCAGCATTAGTGAGAGTTGTGTCGTGCCGGGTGTGCGCACCACTAGTTTAGAGAGCAAGGTGCAGAGTGCACTGACCATCTGCTGAAGTGTGAAGAAGTGTTTTTGTTCAGTGAGAGGAAATTTAATCTGAGTTTACTTGAAACATTCTTTTCTTCAAGTCAGGAAGGTCACAGATCTGCTACGCTGGGCACGTCTGCACTTGCAGCGGGGGTGTCATTCCCAGCTGGAAGAAGGAATTCCCAGTTTCAGGAGGGAGCCTGCTCAGTGCTACTGCACTACAAACAGAGTGCAGCCCTGGCGGCACGAGGGAAGGGCTAGCTTCCCCACGCACGTACCCAGCCGAGATGCTAGGTGTGTACTGAAGACGGCTAGCCCCTCCCACCCTCCCACTGTCACAGCTACGCTCTTATAAAGCTACCTCAATCAGAGCTAGCGTGTGTATGTCTGCTCCAGATGGGAACCACACCCCCAATTCCAGTGTGGACATACCTGAGGGGCCTTCAGCCAGCCTGCAGTGGGGGCCGACCCAGACCTGTCAGCCACAGGCAGAAGGGAAGTGCCAGCCCTGAATCACAGAATCAGGGGAGAATATCCCTGCATGGAGAACAAAAGATTTGTATGCCAGTTTCCCATCTCTGAATCTGGATGATCCTTTTGTTTCCAGGAAGAGCTGGGTGTGTGGACCTTGTTATTCACAGGAAATTCAGATAAACCTTCCTGTTCTTCATGATGGTAAATAACGTCACAGAGCTGTTACAGTGGGATTTTCAGGATGGGAAGCAAGATCATCATTTAACTATGAACACACTCCACCTTCCCCTGACTGGAGCACTACAGCCTCACGCAGCCTTGATGGAGTTCAAATAGGGGCAGGGAGCAGGCTGATAGAATCATAGAGTTGGAAGGGACCTCAGGAGGTATCTAGTCCTACCCCCTGCTCAGAGCATGACTAACCTCAGCTAAAACATCCCAGCCAGGGTTTTGTCAAGCCACAGCTTAAAAACCTCTAAAGATAGAGATTCCACCACCTCCCTAGGTAACCCATTCCAGTGCTTCACCACCCTCTTAGTGAAAAACATTTTCCTAATGTCCAACCTAGACCTCCCCCACTTCAACTTGAGACCGTTGCTCCTTGTTCTGTCATCTGCCACCACTGAGAACAGCCTAGCCCCATCCTCCCTGGAACCGCCTTTCAGGTAGTTGAAGGCTGCTATCAAATCCCCCCTCACTCTTCTCTTCTGCAGACTATACAAGCCTAGTTCCCTCAGCCTCTGCCCGTAAATCTTGTGCTCCAGCCCCCTAATCATTGATTACCCAAGGCTGAGCTCTGTGGCCTCGTGGAGGCAGAATCAGGGCAGTTGCCCAAAGAAACCTGAATGTCTGAATGTGCAGAAATCCTCCTTTTCTCCTAACGAGAACAGACAACGCTGGGGAGACTTGATCCGTAGCTTGGACATTCTCACATCCAAATGAACAATTAATGTCTGTGTTTCACTTGCATTAACTAACGTGGTTGTTATGTCATCAGCTTTGTAGCATAAATTGGATCTCAGACAAGTGTAGAATAAATTCTGCCAGGTGACATCTACCTGAAGTCCAGCAGAGGGCTAAACACCTCATCTGAGTATCCATTTTCTATTTAACAGCTACCAGCGAGGACTGCCCTGTCTGCTCCTGGTTGGAAGGCTGGCCCATGTGATAGCAGATCTCCTCTACAAGGCAGAGGCAGCTGAAGACAGATACTGAATTGACCAGGCCTGAGAATCTGTCTCTTTAGCTAGCAGGTTGGAATCAGTGTCGCTGCTGCTCTTTCCCATGACCCTGGGAGCAGAGAGCAAGGAGCAGAGCCCTTGGCAGACAGTGTAAGAGACCATCCTTCACCTGGGATTCCAATGTCAGAGTGCACTGAGACCCTGGGAAGGTCACAAGGCACTTTGACCATTTTGTCTCTGGAAGCGAAAACAGTCATTGGCCTGCAAAAGTGACTAACAGTGAGTGAGGATTTTAACAGCTGCAGGCTCCACTCTGATCTAATGGCTGCTGCTAAACCAGGCCGTCCCGTTGTTCATCGTCTCTCTGGTGCACACTGTGACAGGAAATTTTGCTGTGCCCAGGAGAGGAGAAGTTGAGTTTCTCTCTGGTGGGGGCTGATCTTGTTCTTCCTGATTTGTGCAAACGTCAGTCTCGTGCCTTGGGGTTTTAATTAATTGTGTTTTATTTTATAGCTCTGGTTGTGGCAGCCCCTTCTCCTCTCCCCCCTGAAAAGGCAAGAGGCTTCCCCTTGTCTGAGCTTTTAATTAGTTGACTGAGGGGACTGGCCCCAAAGGCCTCGTACTGCACCCTGTGCTGTCAGCAGCGCCTGTGCTGAGCCTGGGGCTCCCCACCCACACAACATGAGGGGGAGGCAGCTGGGCTGTGCACCACGCAGAAGGGGAAGCAGAGCTGGAGCCAAAAGGCAGACGGACCCTGGGGCAGACTGGGACACAGGTGGGCAAATGCTAGCCAGAACTTTTAAATTAAACCTGAGAGCTTTCCGCAGGAGAACTCTGCAGCAGGGCCGTTCTGCTGAAGCTGCCTGAAGGGGAGGAGGCAGAATGTAACTGAAGGGCTTTGCACAGGCAAGACACCCCCATCAGCCAGTGACTGGGAGGTCTGGTTTATCGGCCGAAGACACGAGCAGGCTGAAGACCCATCGTTCCAGATCTGTGGACCTCAGCCTGATGAAGAAATCCAGGATACAATGAACAGGAATGTTGGGCTGTATTGCCAGGATTATAGATGCTGCAAAAATGAGGGTAGAAAAATCAGACTGGTTTGTCCTGTAAAATCCTGACAAATTAAGCGTGCGTGTTTTGAAAAACTACGTTAAAATGAAAAATCCACCCGAGAATGGAAATGCAAAAACAATGCTGGAATAATGGCATCCTCCACCCTGCCCTGTTCTATGGAGCCATTACATTAAATATGGGTCTGCCATAAAGATAAGAAGCTGTGCTGACATGTGCTTATGGAGAGATGGTCCTTTGGCCATTCCATAGTTTATAAAGGAAGATGGTTCCAGGCTTAAATGCTATTTTATCGCTCCTCTAAATGTAGCTTGTAAAATTCCCAGATTGACTTCAAGAAAAAGGGTGAATTTTTCTGCAAAGTTTGAATAAAACTCAGCCTGATGTTTGTGAGATACAGGCCTTAGAAATTATCCTGGTCTGGAATTTGGACGTCTGTCCAAGGCTTTTTGTCTAGCTCAGATGTAGCTTGTTGCTGCCCCTCAGAACGTTCCATGTAGTTAAACATCCCTGAAAACGCAGGCTCCGGCTGTACTGGAGCAGAACAGATCGTCATTCAGCAAAGTTATGAATATTTTGTTGTGAATAGGTCTGGGCCCAATCCTGCTACAACCAATTTCAATGAGAATTATGGGCCCAATCCTGCTTCTGCTGCGCTACGCTCCCATTTACGCCAGTGGAGTTCTTTGTCCCTGATGTCAGGGGAGTGGAATCGGGCACTTTGTCTCGTGGAGCAGCAGCAGTAGTTGCTCCATAGTTAAAGCTGAAACAAGCTTCCCATTATGAGACTGATTTTCAATCCGATATCCCAGAAACGGCCAGGCACTCTGCGAGCCAAATCACCTCATTGCTACCTCGTTCTCCTCACATCCTCTGTTGTCTCCTGCCTTTGTCTCTTGACTTAGATTGTCGGCTCTTTGGGGCAGGGACTGTCTCTTTGTTCTGTTTGTGCAGTGCCCAGTGTAATGGGACCTGGCCTGTGGGTGCTACCACAGCACAAATAACACCTACAATTAATGTCTGTTTTAGTTAACTCCCCCAGTTCTCCCTGCTCCATCCACATGCAGTGTCTTGTCGCACTCCGAGGAGCTGAGCTCCCTGGGCAGGGAGTCACTTTTTACTGCCGGCTTGTGCAGTGTCTGGCCCAAAGGGGCCTGATCCTTGCCAGGAGCCTCTTGGCCTTACTGCAGTGCAGACACTAAACACACTTACCCTGGGTGAAAGGCTGCAGGGAAACATTTTCTGGGAAGTTTGGCAACAAGCAGAAAAAACAGTGTTTTAAAATGACAGTTTCTGAGAACTGCACCTGACGTCCTGTTTCAAAATAAATTCCTAACTTGTTTGGTTCATCTTTGCTCCAGGATGGCTAGGCCAAGACACTCTGAATTTGTTCGTTGGTCAGGTTTAGGAGAAGTGATTTTGTGGGGGAGGGGAGAATGAGAAATATAAAATAAACTAATATTATCGTATTAGTTTTATACTCTACTAAGCTTCACACAAAGCTGGGCAGGGAGGGGAATTGACTATCTACACACTTCTATAACCTCACATGCGTTCATGTATTTATCCCTGCAACACCCGTTTCAGGTGGGGAAGGACCATTATTCCCTTTTCACAGATGGGGAACTGAGGCACAGAGAGACTAAGGGTGGAATCCACAGTGCAGCTTAAACTCCTGACTTCTATGAAGGCTCCTCATTTCCACTGATTTCAAATAGAAGTCAGAAGCCTAAGTTGCTTCATGGATTCCACCCTGCATGACCAGCCCGATAGCACACAGCGAGTTGGGGCAGACTGAGAATTTAAACCCAGGTCTCCTGCATGCCCCAGCAAGCTCCCCCTTGGACCAGCTTTTCTCTCAGACGTGGTACCCATTGCAGCAGGAACAGAGAGCCCAGGAAGGTTCGGGAAGACGCTATGGAAATGTTATTCTTCTGCACATCAGTGAGCAAGGATTGGGACACTCACCATCTTGCTTTGCTGCTTGGAGCAGACCTCAGATTATCCAAGTCACTACAAATGGCTTGTTTGACATTTCTCAAGCTGCTCTTAGTGTTTCTTCCTAACAAACATGTAGGTTTTGTCTAAGCAGTGGAAGTTATTGCCTAATAAGTGTCTGGAAAATGCTTTCTGTCTAAGCACCCTTTAACCATTTCACTCCTGTTTCACTACATCCCAGTTTTAGATCTAACCAGTCACTTTCCTCTCTCACAGCTGCTGCCATCCCAAAGGAGCAAAGCCTGAACCAGGTTCTTCTGTTGAAAAGGCCCTGCAGGGTGGCTAAGTTGGCAAGTGGTCTGTAAACAACAGACACGAGTGGTGTTAGCTGCAAGTCTAAACATACCTGGTATGAGAGTGTCGCTCCGGCAGTCGTACAGCATCCCCAGCTGCAGAGGGCGGCCCAGGGCTGGCATCTCAATTGGACCTCCAGTGTAAGCCATGGTGGTAGCTGAGAGATTGATCCAGCCCTAAAACACACCAGCAGCACGGTTACAAACACAATGTGATCTCCTCCTACCTGTGTTCTCCAGTGTGAATTTCATCCCCCATGCTTCGAGCAGGGGGTGGGACTAAATGCCTCCTGAGGTCCCTTCCAACCCTAATCTATGATTCTCTGATTTCCAGACTGTTACAAATGAATACCATCGAGGGAAAGAGAAGGTCTATCCCTATGACAGCGAATCCATCCCATCCATAGACTATGCTGGACTCTTTACGGGATATACGTTTTTGGTTGCAATAGATGCCCATTCTAAGTGGCTTGAAATATTCCATATCGTAGGAAGGTTCAATGGCCTTCCTCTGAGCCTGGGCCCGTGGACGGGCCACAACAATCAGAGCAGACAGTGGAAGAGCCAGCAGGATAGTCTGCCTGGCAACCAAGGCCCCGGCTAGCGATAAGCCCCGCCAGCCGGCCAATCCGGCCACAGAGGGGTGGAGCCTCCGCCGGGGCTGGGAGTATGAAAAGCAGGCCCCGCAGGTCAGTAGGGAGCAGGCTGCCGCCAGAGACAGATGTGCCGTCCCACCGGCTGCAGCGAAGGCCTGAACCCAGCCGGGCCGCTGCCCTGAGTGAGTGCCTCCCATAGCAGAGGCACCGGGAACGGCTCAACCGACCAAGCCCCAAGGACTGGATAGAGCCTCTGGACCACAGCAACTGGCCTGAGTCTTCTGAGCCAGAGGGCTGGGAGATACCCTCCAAGGCAGGCCCTGACCTGGAGGAGCTGCCTGAGGACGAACCCCCGGAACCCTGTGACCTGGAGAAGTTGCCCTCTACAGAGGAACCTCAGGACCCCTGTGACTTAAAGGAGCTGCCCTTCACAGAGGAGCTCCGCACCTTGCCACGGTAGACGAGGAGGGACTAATGAGCCTGCCATTCACCATGTACCCCAGCGACTCCGGGGACCCGGCTGATACAGGTACCTGGGGATAGGGGGAGGAAGTGACCCAGGGACAGCCATAGCCATGGCTGAGACAGAGGTAAGGCCCCATCAGTGTGTTGCGGCAGGAGCCCCACCGACTCAGTGGCACCGCCTTTGCCACTGCTAGGGCCCTGGACTGGGACGCAGTGAAGTCGGGTGGGCCTGCGTCCCCCTTCCCTCCCCCCTTGTCCTCGTTGCCGAAGGAGTAATTACCGTCCCCTGCTCTACTGACCAGAGGACATGGCTTCTTGCCCACCCGCCAAGGGCCAGGGCACTAGACTGCTTGCTGGCCTGCCCTGCCAAGGGCCAGGAAATAGACTACTTGGCCATATGCCCTGCCTGGGACTAAAGCATGTATGGACAGGCTAACATTCCCCTTTTTGGAAGGTGCAGTGGCCTTCCTCCGAGCCTGGGCCCGAGGAACGGCCACAATGACGGGGCCAGACAGGACCCCGTGGTACACGTGGTGGAGAATGCAGGCACCCCCCTGACACCTAGGGGGACTGCCTGCACCGACGCTCTAGTGGAGTTCGGACGCTGACCTGTCCGACGATGGAGGCTGCCAAGCTCATCCAATGGTGGGCAGAGGCCCAAAAGCAGCTGCAAGCAGCCCAACTGCAACGGCAGCAGCAACTACTACAGACTTTGTGCACCCAGCAACAGCAGCTGCTCCGGGACCTGGGGGCCCAGCAGCTGGAGCTGCAGCGGCGGTTGATGCAGCAGCTGGGTGCCTGGCTACGCCCATTTGCAGGGCCAGACAAACCTCTAGAGGGACTCAGGGGCCCGGGCCCACGCTTTGCCAATGGCCCACTGGGACCCCTACGCCCTCCATATCCAACCCTGAACTGTACGTGCAGCATAGTATACGCCGGAGAGGGGCAGACCTGGGGGCCCTCTGGCCTTAAGACAACAATCACGGTCAGCCTAGCCGGGAGACGGGTCAAGGCCCTAGTCGACTCCGGGTGTGGACAGACCCTCATCCTACGGGGTCTGGTCCCCGAGGACGGGAAGACTCTGGGTAAAGTCAGTCTGCGTTGCATCCATGGGGACCTGCGGTTCTACCCTACCATGCCGGGCCCCCTCTCCATAGGACCACAGACCTGTGTACTGTCCGTAGGGCTGGTGCCCCAGTGCCCTACCCGGTGATCCTCATCCGGGACTGGCCCGACTTCGCAGAGGTCCTCCAATAGGCAGGTAACGCCGAGGACCCCGATGCAGGGGCCTCAGGAGAAGGGACCACAGGAACCCCAGACCCACCGGGGGGCGAGGACCAACTGGACCACACCTATGAACCGACCACAGAAACAGAGGAACCAGGAGAAGGGACAGTCCCAACTGATGAGGACCCGCCACCCTTGGATGACCCCATGGCTGACTTTTGCCAGGGCCAGAGGGAGGACCCCACCCTCAGCTGGGCTTACGAACAGCTGTCGGCGGTAGATGGGGTCATAACCAATCCCCAACGAGCTGCCCAGTGGCCTCAATTTGAGCTATGGCAGGACTGGCTTTACCACCTGGAGAGAGACCCACAGACTCAGAAGTCCCACGCTCAGCTCATGATGCCCCGACTGCACCGTAAGGCTGTTCTAAGGTTGGCCCACAACATCCCGGCTGCAGGACACTTAGGTGTGGACAAGACCCTAGCCCAAGTCCTCTCCCGATTTTATTGGCCAGGCGTACACCGGGAGGTCCGGAACTACTGCACCTCCTGCCCTGAATGCCAACGAGTAGCATCGGCTGGAGTCCTGTGGGCACCTCTTGTCCCCATCCCCGTGGTCAGGATGCCCTTCGAACGGGTGGCCGTAGACCTGGTGGGGCCCTAGAAAGGAGTGTGGCCGGGTTTTGCTACCTCCTGGTCCTAGTCGACTACACCACCCACTTCCCCGAGGCCATCCCCTTGAGGAATGCCACCCCCCGGACAGTGGTCAGTGAACTCATCAAGGTGTTTGCCCAAGTAGGGCTCTCCTGGGAGCTGCTAACTGACCAGGGGACCAACTTCACCTGCCAGTTGCTACAAGAGGTGTGCACCATCCTCAGGATCCGGAAACTCCAGACCTCCGTTTATCATCCCCAAACCAACGGCCTGGTTGAGCGGTTTAATCGCACGCTAAAACACAGGCTGCGAAAGTTCCCGACAAAGGACCTGCGGTGGTGGGACCAATTAATCACACCCTTACTCCTCGCCATCTGAGAGGTCCCGCAGGCCTCCATGCAGTTTTCTCCATTCAAGCTATTGTATGGCCATCAACCCTGGGGGATCCTAAACTTAATGAAAGAACACTGGGAGCAGGCCCCGTCACCATCTCAGAGGATGCTCCAATACATGCTCGCTCTGCAAGAAAACCTCCGCCAAGCTGGGGTGTTGGCCCAGGAAAACCTTCAAGCCGCCCAGCAGAGACAGGCCCAGTCCTATAACCGGGGAGCCCGAACCCGATCTTTCGAGCCTGGCGACTGGGTCCTGGTGCTGCTGCCGTCCGTGGAGTCCAAGCTGGTTGCCAGATGGCAGGGACCTTATGAGGTCCTCAGGTCCATTGGACCCATGAATTACTAGATCCGCCAACCCGACCAGCGAAAAAGGAAACAGGTATACCATGTGAACCTGTTGAAACCCTGGTGGGAAAGGGAGGAACTCTTGATTAACCCGCACCCCCTAGACCCAGAGCTGGGCCCACTGATACCCAAACAGGAGGAGCCGGGAGAACCCCAACTCAGGGGCACCCTGAGTGGGTCCCAGCTACGACAGGCCAGGCACCTGATTGAGACCTTCGCTACCACCTTTACTGCCACTCCTGGAAAGACCGACCAGGTATACCATGTCATAGAGACTCAACCTAGTAAGGTCGTGCGGACGGGGGCACATTCCAAGCGGCGGTAGAAGAGGAGGTCCAGGCCATGTTATGCCTGGGAGTCATCGAGCCGCCAACGAGTGAGTGGAGGAGTCCGGTGGTACTAGTGCCCAAGCCCGATGGCTCCCGGCACTTTTGCATCGACTTTCGGCGGGTCAATGAGATCTCCAAGTTTGATGCCTACCCCATGCCTTGCATTGACGAGCTCCTAGACCGGCTTGGAGAGGCCCAATACTTTTCCACTCTCGACCTTACAAAGGGGTATTGGCAGATCCTCCTAGAAGCGCGCTCGTGTGAGAAAACAGTCTTTGCGACACCTAGAGGCCTGTGTCATTTTATCCAAATGCCCTTCGGACTACATGGGGCTCCCGCGACCTTCCAGAGGCTGATGGATCAGCTTCTGACCCCCCACATAAACTACGCCGCTGCCTACTTGGACGATGTCGTTGTCATCCATAGTCGAGACTGGGGCGGCCACATCAACCAAGTGGCCGCCGTGCTGAGCACCCTCCACGACGCAGGCTTGACCACCAACCTGTGAAAATGCCACATCGGGTGGCAAGAGACTACATACCTGGGCTATACACTGGGCCAAGGGACCCTGCGACCCCTAATTATCAAGGTGCAAGCTCTGCGAGAATACACTTGACCGACCACCAAGAAACAGGTCAGACAGTTTCAAGGGTTGGCTGGATACTATCGGCAGTTTGTGCCGAGCTTTGCCACCCTCGCAGCACCCCTTATGGACACCTTGCGGAAGGACCAACTGCTCCACATCCAGTGGACCTCGGAACGGGACCGAGCCTTCGAAGCGCTCAAAGAGGCCCTTATGTCACGAGCCCGTCCTCCACAACCCGGACTTTACTCGGTCATTCGTAGTACAAACTGACGCCTTGGCCGTTGGGCTGGGGGCCGTAGTGACACAGGTATTCAGCGTGGAAGAGCACCCCATCCTCTACCTAAGCAACCAGCTATTTCCCCGTGAGGAGTGTTATGCAACGGTGGACAAAGAGGCGCTAGCCGTGAAGTGGGTCCTGGAAGTGCTACACTACTGGCTGCTGGGAAGCCCCTTCACTGTGGAAACGGACCACACCCCCTCCGCTGTCTACAACGTATGAAAGATACCAACGCACGAGTGATGCAGTGGTACCTTGCCCTGCAGCCATTCGCCTTTACCGTTGAACACTGTGCAGGGCGGGACCATGCCAACGCGGATGCCTTATCCTGGATGGACCCATCTGAGCCGGGCAACCTCGGAGACTGGGGTCTGGACTTGATGGGGGGTGTCTGTAGGAAGGTGCAGTAACCTTCCTCTTAGTCTGAGCCCAAGGAAAGGTCACAACAATCAGAGCGGACAGTGGAAGAGCCGGCAGGCCAGTCTGCCCAGCAACCAGGGCGCCGGCTAGCAATAGGCCCCGCCGGCTAGCCAAAGCAGGCCCCGCAGGTCAGTAGGGAGCAAGCTGCCGCCAGAGACAGACGTGCCGTCCCGCTGGCTGCAGCGAATGCCTGAACCCAGCTGGGCCGCTGCCCTGAGTGAGCGCCTCCCGTAGCAGAGGCGCCAGGAACAGCCCAACCAACCAAGCCCTAAGGACTGGATAAGACCCTCGGGGCCCCTTGATTGGACCAGGCTACCGAGCCCCAAGGACTAGATAGGGCCTCTGGGCCCCAGCAACTGGCCCGAGCCCCCTGAGCCAGAGGGCTGAGAGATACCCTCCGAGGCAGGCCCTGACCTGGAGGAGCTGCTTAACGCCGAACCCTCAGAACCCTGTGACCTGGAGGAGTTGCCCTCTGCAGAGGAGCCCCCGCCTTGCCACCAGTAGATGAGGAGGGACTAGTGAGCCTGCTGCGGGCCGTGTACCCCAGCGACCCCGAGGACCCGGCTGATACAGGTACTTGGGGATATGAGGAGGAAGTGGCCCAGGGACAGCCATAGCCATGGCTGAGACCGACGTAAGGCCCCATCAGTGTGTTGCGGCAGGAGCCCCGCCGACTCAGTGGCACCGCCTTTGCCACTGCTAGGGCCCTGGGCTGGGACGCAGTGAAGTCGGGTGGGCCTGCGTCCCCCTTCCCTCCCCCCTTGTCCTCGTCACCCGAGGAGTGATTACCGTCCCCTGCTCTACTGACCAGAGGACACGGCTTCTTGCCCACCCTGTCAAGGGCTGGGGCACTAGACTGCCTGCTTGCCCGCCTTGCCAAGGGCCGGGCAATAGACTACTTGGCCATCCGCCCTGCCTGGGACTAAAGCGCGTACGGAGAGGCTAACGTTCCCCTTTTTGGAAGGTGCAGTGGCCTTCCTCTGAGCCTGGGCCCGAGGAAGGGCCACAATGACGGGGCCAGACAGGACCCCATGGTACACATATGAATTCAGCTAGTTCAGGGCAGGGCTAAAGAATTAGACTGTTTTTATACGGTTCCTGAACAGACTGTGGCAGGGGAACTCAATTCACATCCAAAGAATTTCAACTATTTGTCAAAAGAAATTATATCACACATGTCACGTGATCTCCATAGCATCCTGGCAGAAATGGGTTAGTGGAAAGGTTTATCCAAACATTCAAATGAGTGATTTGCACTGTGGTGTCAGATAAGGGTAGTTTCCAATGCAAGACTAAACTTTCTGGTAGCCAGTAGGAATGCAGAACATGCTTCTACAAATGAGACACCAGTGATGTTTTTTATGGGATATAATTTAAGGTTTCATCTGGACTTGTTAAAGTGGTGTTTCATAGAATCATGGGATTGGAATGGACCTTGAGAAGTCTTCTAGTCCAGTCCCCCACACTCATAGCAGGACTAAGTATTATCTAGACCAGGGGTTCTCAAACTTTATTTCGCTGGGACCCCCTTTGAAAATATTTCAGGAATCCTCCCCCAAAAAAGTGATGACCCCACCCATGCCATGTCACCCTTACCTGCATGCATGGGGGATGACAGCTCATGACCCCCAACCCCATAATAACCTCGCAACCCCCTGTTTGAGAACCCCTAATCTAGACCATCCCTGACAGGTGTTTGTTTCACCTGCTCTTAAAAACCTACAATAACAGAGATTCCACAACCTCTTTAGGCAATTTATTCCAGTGCTTTACTGCCTGGACAGTTAAACGAGTTTTTGTTAATGTCCAACCTAAACCGCTCTTGCTTCAATTTAAACCCATTGCTTCTTGTCATGTCCTCAGAGGTTAACAAGAACAATTATTCTATCTCTTCCTTCTAGCAGCCTTTCATGTACTTGAAAACTGTTATCATGTCCCCCCTTAGTCGTCTGTTCTCCATACTAAACAAACCCAGTTCTTTCAGTCTTTGCTCATAGATCATGTTTTCTAGATGTTTAATCATTTTTGTTGCTCTTCTCTGGACTTTCTTCAGTTTGTCCACATTTTTCCTGAAATGTGGTGCCCAGAACTGAACATAGTAGTCAAGTTGGGGCCTAATTCATGTGGAGTAGAGCAGAAGACTCACTTCTTCTTTCTTGCTTACAATACTCCTGGTAATACATCCCAGAATGATGTTTAGGGTTTTTTGCAACAGTGTTACACTGTTCAGTCATATTTAGTCTGTGATCCATTATGATCCCCAGATCCCTTTCCACAGTACAGCTCCTAGATAGCCATTTCCCATTTTGTATATGTGCAATTGATTGTTCTTTCGTAAGTGGAGTACTTTGCATTTGTCATTATTGAATTTCATCCTATTTACTTCGTGCCATTTCTCCAGTTTGTCCAGATCATTTTGAATTTTAATCTGATCCTCCAAAGCACTTGCAAGCTCTCTCAGCTTGGTATTGTCTGCAAACTTCATAAGTGCCATTACCTAAGTCACTGATGCCTGATGAAGATATTGAACAGAACCAGATCCCATTCAATATGCCCTTCAAGCTTGACTGTGAACCATTGTTAAATATTCTCTGGGAATCGTTTTCCAACCAGTTATGCATCCACATTACATTAGTTCCATCTAGGTTCTATTTCCCTAGTTTGTTTATGAGAAGGTCATGCGAGACAGTATCAAAAGCCTTATTAAAATCAAGATCTACCACTTCCCCCTATCCACAAGGCTTGTTACCCTGTGTGATGCTGTCTGGATTAGGAGTGACCATTTATAATATCATTGATATCAATATTGCAAAATTGCAATAGTTCATATGAGATACACCATGTCAGGTACCACTGGAAAGGTTATAATTTCCTAAGTATGATAATGTTGTTTGTGTATGTATCAGCTTTGTATTGTAAGGTATGGATATGTGTTATGTATCTGTATCCAAAAACTTGTGCTGTGCTACTGGGTTAAACTCCTAACAGATTAGCCTCAGCACTGTCCAGCCTGATCAAGGGCCAATCAAGGGCCATCAGCTATACAATGAGCTCAGGGAGAGAAGCCAATTGCCTCTGAGTCATCAGGACATGTGAGGGCATGCCTGTGGACAGGAACTCCAAGAGCTTTTCCCTGCCTATGTGCTAGCAGCTTGTGTTTGAAACACAGGAGGTACAAGCCACATGGCAGAAACCATAAAATGCAGCTTCACCATCTCCATTTTGTCTTCATTCCTGCTTCCTACATCTGGATCAACTATTCTACATCTGAAGCTGTGAAACAAAGGACTGAGACCCATCCAGGTACTGGATGTACTCCAGAGGAACTGTATAAGCTTGCAAACTCCAATACTGCTAAGAATCTGGAATATATGGACTTGGAAGGCATTTGTATATGTCTGATTGCTTTGATCATTTAACATCTCTCCTCTTGTCTGTTTCTTTTCTTTTTTAGTAAACCTTCAGTTTTCCTTACTAAAGGATTGGCTGGCAGCGTGGTATTTTGGGTAAGATCCTAACTAACATTGATCTGGTATTGTGGCTGACCCTTTGGGGATGAGGAGAACATTTTGGTAAAGTGAATAGAGTTTTTAAATAACTTATCTCTTTATTGGACCTAGTTGCTGAAACTGAGCCAGAGACTGAAATGCAATAAAGGGAGCTGTGTATTTCTTTTTTGGGGCTTCTTGATAACCAGCGTGGGAACCAGGAGCATTGTCTATGACTGCTTGGTGAATCTAACTTCAGTGCTAACCACCACTTTTGGGAGAATTTGTTCTCCCTACTGCAGCCTGCCCTGACGTTGGCATTTTCTTGGGCTATCCTAGGCACAGACAGGTTACACCCTGTCAAAGGAAGTTATTAGGTTGGTTTGAAGTGATTGGTTCTTGACAAATCCATGCTGACTGTTACTTATCATCTGATTATTTTTCTAAGTGTTTTTAAATTGATTGCTTCGTTATTTGCTCCGTTATCTTTCTGAGTATTCCCCTCTTTATAGACTGGCACTTTATATGCCCTTTTCCAGTCCTCTAGAATCTCTTTCATCGTCCATGAGTCTTTTCAGTCAACTCCTTGTATACTCTGCCAATCTGAAGACATCTAACTTGTCTAAGTAATTTGTAACTTGTTCTTTCCCTATTTTAGCCTCTGATCTTACCTCATTTTCACTGGCATTCACTGTGTTAGACGTCCTATTGCTACTAACGTTTTCTGAAAACTGAAAATAAAAGTCATTCAACACCCCTGCCATTTCCACATTTTCTGTTATTGTTTTCCCTCACTCAATTAGTAACGGGCCTACCCTGTCCTTGGTCTTCCTCCTGCTTCTAATGTATTTCTAGAATGTTTTCTTGTTACTCTGTGTCTCTAGCTAGTTTAATCTCGTTTTTGTGCCTTGGCTGTTCTAATTTTGTCCCTACATGCTTGTGTTGTTTGTTTATATTCATCCTTTGTCATTTGACCTAGTTTCCACTTTTTGTGGGACTCTTTTTTTGTGTTTCAGATCATTGAAGATCTCCTGGTTAAGCCAGGATGGTCTCTTGCCATACTTCCTATCTTTCCTATGCAGTGGGATCGTTTGCTCTTGTGCCCTTAATAAAGGGCCTTTGTGTCCTTAATAGTGTTTCTTTGAAAAACTGCCAACTCTCTGGAACGGATTTTCCCCTTAGACTTTCTTCCTAGGGGATCTTAACTACCAACTCCCTGAGTTTACTAAAGTCTATCTTCTTGAAATCCATTATCTTTATTGTGCTCTTTTCCCTCCTACCATTCCTTAGAAATATGAACTTTACCATTTCATGATCACTTTCACCCAAACTGCCTTCCACTTTCAAATTCTCAACCAGTTTTTCACATGATACAAGGTGAGCAAATTGCCATAGTCACACCCAGCTGTGCAATGTCACATGTGAGAAAAACTCTCAGCAAGAGACAAAGATAATTCATAGGAACCTACAGTGTTTGCATCACAGACTGGTCCCTCTGCCTTATCAGGCTGAAGTGGCACCAGTAATGTCCTGGAGAAAATATGTAAACCAGCTTTTGAGCACAAGTTCTACAGGATGTTCTACACCAGCGACACTTTTTGAAAATACCAGCTCTGCAATACTGCCACAGACAATGATTGGTGACAGCTCCAATGAGCCTGTCCCTGTTTCTACTACAAGTAACCTGAACACTACAGAGCAGGGAGACGTTGCTGATACAGTGACACCAGAAAATGCAGACTCTAGACTAGATACTGCTGTGATGCCTACAAGATGCTTTCCAGAAAGAAGTTGGAAACTGCTTCTTGGGCTGAATTTGTAGCATGTTGAATGTTTAATTACAGTAGTTTTGATGGCAATACATTTGTGCTTTTGTAATGTCCCTTTATACTAGAGGAAGATCAGTATGTAGTATATAGGAATTGGTTAATATCCCTTGTGACAAAGTCAGGCCTGACGGTTCTGGAAGAGTAGCTGAAGGCAGTATTGCAGTCTTAGAATGGTTAAAGCCCTTTTTCCAGTGACCTGAAAGGTTACCTCAAATTAATTATGGACATCTGAGTCGAATGAAGGGCAGCCTATGACTTTTAAACATCTCTTGCGGTGAGATTGAAAAGGAAGGAGGGATGAGAAGCAAGCTGCTGAAGTGTTGTGTGCATGAAGGGGAAAAGGCTTCTCTTTGGTAAAGAGATTTTTTTCCCTTGGAAGGGAGATCTTGTCTCTATTACTGTTTGTGAAGTGGGCCGTGCTTATGGTATGTTCATCTAGTGTTTCTAGAAACCCGCCAGAACAGCAGTGTGCATAGGTTGGTAGACCTTGCAAATTGTTTATATTTAGTAAGCACAGGTATTTGGAATCCACCGTGCTGTGCTGTTACTTCACATTATGTTTGTTGTGCAAAGGGCAGAAGATACATTGTATGACTGAAAATGATTTAGTTTATCTCGAGCCTCAATTAAAAAAGAAAAAGAAACAGGCCCAGGACATGCTGCTGTTGAATGCTTCTAAGAGATACAGCATGGATTGTTTGGGTGGAGAGTGAAATTGCTGTCAACATTCCATTAATCTTCCCCTTCCACAGGATAGGATGGACTAAAACTGTAGCTAGTGGTGAAGTTATTTTCATAGCTATGTTACATAACTAGGATACATCCCCAAAACCCTACAAAGAAAGCATCTCTGTCCTAAAACTCAGCAGAGATGGAGCAATCCTCACTTACTAAAAGAAACCAGTCAGGGGAAAACTAAACACACCCTTACTTGAAGACATATAAAAGTAAATGAGATGGAGTAAACAGTATTCTTATGGCAGAGGAGACAAAGAGCCACGACTTGTTTATCTAGTCAGGAGGCAATCATAATATTATAAGGGATTCCATTTAAAACACATAACATCAGAATGATCATCATGCACAAAAAGAGAAGCCAATGCAATGGACTGTATTAAAAAATACTGCTCCCATAGGACTCTAGACCATACACACACAGAGAAGCTCTGGAATAACGTGTCCATTCCTGAACTCAATACAAACTCTTGGACTGAGTTAATTATTATAAATTTCTACAACTGGGAGAAAAACAATTTAGCAGCACCCAACACTTAGCCCACAAATTTCTGTACAAAATTCAAACCCCAGCAGCTCACCTCAGCCCTTGAGGCTATATTAAACAGCCCAACCTCTGGGCTTACAGGTTCAGACACCTTCACCTGGAGACTAAGATGTCCACAGAAAAGGAACAAAAAGATTTCTGAAGTTTGTAGAGGCCAATATAGTTACACTCTGACAAAGATATTTGCTTCAATCCTTACCTGGAGGATCGATTCCCTGGCCCTGATAACACAAATTAGGCAGAGTTCAGGCAACTTCACTGCTTATCGACAGCATCACACTGCTCAGAGAAGGAAATGAGCAAAACTGAAAGTGTAACCATCATCCCCAATAGCTGCATTTCTCAGAATGCACTCAGCCATAGAACAGACCCATGGAGATAGCAGCCATGGAATCTACTGAGATCAATGTTCTGTATGAAGAGGACCACACAGTAGAATGTGTCTAGATACAAACCCCAAATCACAGGATCACCAATAAGCTGGTAGGGTTACAATCCCAGCCCTGTGGTCAGGAAGAGCAGATTCACTGCACAATGTGGCAGAGATCAGAGGGATTACAAAGTCTAATAAAACGGTGATAATGGGAAACTTGAACTACCAGCACATTGACTGACACAGAGGGCAGGAAAAGCTTCAGCAAGAAGCAGAGTCTGGTGCCAAGGGATGTAGAAAGAAGAATCTCTTTAAATGCCTGTGTAGCACAGTGAGAAACCTGGGTAATAAACAAGGGCAAATAAAAATGCTCATTTATTTACCTCTGTAAGCAGCATTGGGGAGACCAACACTGCAATGCTCTGTCCAGTTCCAGTGTCCACATTTTGAAAAGAATGTTGAGAAATTGGAGAGGGTGCAGAGAAGTTATGTTTTAGTCAAACAGGTTATTGTGCTCAGTACGGGGGTAGCTGGGTGAAATTCTATGGCCTGTGTTTTACAGCTCAGACTAGATACTCAGACGGTCCCTTCTGGCCTTAAAAATCTATAACAAATGTTTTGATGTGATTGGAATTACTGAAACCTGATGAGAGGACTCTCATGGCTGCAATATTACAATCTCTGAACACACTCTTTTTAGGAAGGACAGATTGAGCAACAGGGGAGGGGTTGGCACTCTACATCAACACACCGTTTATTGGTGTAGAGTAATTGACAACTGAGAAGCACAGGCTGGGAATGCTTGTGGTTCAATGGACTAACTGATACATCGCTATACATCTGTCTATCGGCTGCCTTCCTGCCCACGAGCACCTGATGGAGCTGCCCCTCCGGCTCACAGGTTTCAGACACTGCCTCTTTGTAGAAGAGAAACTGAGACATGGGGACCCCTGACCCCCATATCTGAAGTGTCTGTACCGCCCATCACAGGGAAACTCACATCCTTTCTTTGTGTATTGAGCAACAACTTCTCTGTTTCTCACTCCTGGAAGGGGGATGTAACGTTCAATTCGCTCTGTTTGTGACACAGTGGACAGGCCACAAGTGGGGGTGGCTGGGGAAGGGCAGAGCATTAGCACTAAAGCTGTGAAGAGGCCGTGCCCGTGGGTGGGGAGGGGAGCTCAGCACTGACTCTAGCCCTGGCATCTTTGCTGCTGCATTTTCCTGGTTTGGGATTTTGTCTCATTCCTTTTCATCCTGGCCACTTGTAGCTAGGCCCCGATCACCCCATTCACTTCTCCTGGCCCAGGGATTTACACAGTGTACGTCTGTCATCCTGTCAGTGCCACTCGTAGTAAAGGCTCAGCACTGCTCATCTTGTACCAGCCTCCTGATAACACTCCTGAGACCTGGGCAAATAGCCCAATGCCCAGCCTGGAGTGACCCACTGCTCCAGTCCCACAACCGGGCGATCCCCCAGCCTGCCGTGATCCCTGCAGGGCCTCCCTGTTCTGAGTACAACTCCCTGCATGCACCAGGCCCAGCTCAGCCTGGCCCTGTACAATCCCAGACTGCCTAGGAATAAAAGGGGACCTGACCTCTGGTGCTGGTTCTCTCTTCTCTGCCTCCACAGCAACCAGAGCTACCTGTGAGAATCAGGAGGGATCCAAAGAGCTCAGCCCCTGATACCAAACCAGAACCAGCCAGCACCACCAGGCCTGGATTCCTGGCCCTAGAGGTGTCTGTGGAAAAAGGAGCAGGATCGAAGAAGCAAAGGTTAAAAGGAGAGCACAAAGAGACACAGTTCTCTCACTGACACCCCCACAGCCCCATCTCTCCATCTGTGGTATTTCAGAGCCGCCAATCACCATGGCATCCAGGTGCCAAACAAAGTTCAGCAGCATCAGAGCCCCTAGCAGAAATGGTGCCATTTTTGCCCATATGGGGAAGCCCATTGTTGTGTCATTCCATCCCAGTAACTGAGGCACTACATATTCTTTTCAGTTTTATGCAGGGAATAACCTGAGAGACCTTGTGTTAAAAGTTCTCCATAAGAAACCCTGCACTTTTCAGTCACAGCACATCTAAAGTTACCTGGCTGTCAACCAATTTTGACACCATACCAGTTAAAGAATTTTTTGGCTAGAATTTCCACAATATTTGCCCAATCTGGCACAAGATTGTATTGAAATAATGAGTAAAAGCATCATACCGCTTATACATGTAACATGATACATGGTGAAAATGTGTTTAAAATGCTCAAAAAATCCTGGTATGCAGTGTTGTTGTAGCTGCGTTGGTCCCAGGATATTAAAGGAGACAAGGTGGGTGAAGTACTATCATATATTGGACAACTGCTGTTGATAAAAAAGACAAACTTTCAACGTTGAATAGAGCTGAAGAAGAGCTCTGTGTAACATCAAAAATCTTGTCTCTTCCACCAGCAGAAGTTGGTGAAAAAAATCTGCTTCTTAAGTGTCAACAGCTAATTTAGATTCCATCACAGAATCATAGAATACTAGGGTTGGAAGGGACCTCAGGATGTCATCTAGTCCAACCGCCTGTTCAAAACAGGGCCAGCATCATTATTGCGTAAACAAGTATTTAGTTTCCAATAACCACAGCCAAAAGTCACTGTTCCATACTCCCCAGTTCATTGCGGAAAACGCTACAGACTGCAGTGCACATCTGGTCATCGAGGGAGCTTTCATGTTGTCACATTTCGGGGTGCAATCCAGACCAGTGAGAGATTGTTTCATTGCCTACCTGAAATCTTGGATGCCTCACAATGCTTTGCTGTTGTAGCTCCCAACTTGGGCCTCTGACAAAGAGTCTGCCAAAGTGCAGGTCATGGTTTGAGTGTGTGTGTGTAGCTGCAGCCTGCCAGCAATGCTCCAATCACACTCTGGCTTCCCCCAGCCTTGGTTCCTACTTGCAGGGTGAACCCAACACAGAAGAAGGATATAGGAGAAAAACTAGGAGTTCAGTTTTAGCCATGTTAAATTGAAGTTTATGGCAACATATCCAGGAGATGTCAGAGAGAAGTGGAAATTTGGGATTACATGATGGTCTGGTGTGGAAAGACAGATTTGTGAGTCACCAGTCTGCATTGCTACCTGAAGTTATGTGAGTGGATGAAAATGCCCAGGGAGAAGAGGAGTGGACCAAAGACAGAGCCCAGTGAGACCACAGAAGAAGGAACAACCAGAGGTAGGAGGAAACCAGGAGGGCAGTCTTAAATCCAAAGACAGGATGTCAAGGAAGTAGGTATGATCAACATTATGAAAAGCAGCAGAGAAGTCAAATAGGATGAAGATGGAAGAGAGGCCCTGAGATTTTGCCTGGAAAAGGTCTTTAAAGAGCCTGGTGAGAGCGGTTTCAGTGGCGTGGAGAGCACGGAAGACAAGTTGGAGACATTGCTCAGAAATAATGAGAAGTCAATTTAGCTGTCACATTAGAATTTCTGAAACAACAGCTCTCAGAGGGAAGTACCAGGGGTCCCAGTTTCATACTCATCTCTTAAGTATCTCTTTGAGCTTTATAAAACTACTAAGGAAGCTGAACATCTCAGTGCACACATTTCATCTACATTACACTGCCCTCAAGTTTGAGGTTTCCTGTAGTTTTTCACATTTCTTCCATTTCCTCTTCTGCTCACCTCATACACAAGACTTTGATTCAATTTACATTTTTTAGGCTTTTACCTTCAGCTGCCACTATAACACCATGACCACGCAGTTCTAAGTCTGAGAAAAATGTAAAAACATTATCTCAGATAGAATCATAGAATCATAGAGTTGGAAGGGACCTCAGGAGGTATCTAGTCCAACCCCCTGCTCAAAGCAGGACTAACCTCAGCTAAATCCCAGCGAGGGTTTTGTCAAGCCACAGCTTAAAAACCTCTAAAGATGGAGATTCCACCACCTCCCTAGTTAACCCATTCCAGTGCTTCACCACCCTCCTAGGGAAAAACGTTTTCCCAATGTCCAACCTAGACCTCCCCCCCTGCAACTTGAGACCATTGCTCCTTGTTCTGTCATCTGCCACCACTGAGAACAGCCTAGCTCCATCCTCCCTAGAACCCCCCATTCAGGTAGTTAAAGGCTGCTATCAAATCCCCCCTCACTCTTCTCTTCTGCAGATAAACAAGCCTAGTTGCTTCAGCCTCTCCTCATAAGTCTTGTGCTCCAGCCCCCTAATCATTTTTGTTGCCCTCCGCTGGACTCTCTCCAACTTCTCCACATCCTTGTTGTAGTGGGGGGCCCAAAACTGGACACAATACTCCAAATGCGGCCTCACCAATGCCGAATAGAGGGGAATGATCACTTCCCTCCATCTGCTGGCAATGCTCCTATTAATGCAGCCCAATATGCTATTAGCCTTATTGACAACCAGGGCACACTGCTGACTCATATCCAGCTTCTTATCCACTGTTACCCCCAGGTCCTTTTCTGCAGAACTGCTGCCTAGCTCGTCAGTCCCCAGTCTGAACCTGTGCATGGGATTCTTCCGTCCTAAGTGGAGGACTCTGCACTTGTCCTTGTTGAACCTCATCAGATTTCTTTTGGCCCAATCCTCCAGTTTGTTTAGGTCCTTCTGTATCCTATCCGTACCTTCCAGGGTATCTACCACTCCCCCTAACTTAGTGTCATCTGCAAACTTGCTGAGGGTGCAATCTACCACATCCTCCAGATCATTGATGAAGATGTTGAACAAAACCGGCCCCAGGACCGACCCCTGGGGCAGTCCACTTGTGACCGGTTGCCAGCTAGACATGGAGCCATTGATCACTACATTGATCATTGAGCTCTATGCTCTAGCCAGTTCTCTATCCATTTTATAGTCCATTCATCCAACCCATACTTCCTTAACTTACTGAAAAGAATACTGTGAGAGACAGTATCAAAAGCTTTGCTAAAGTCAAGGTATATCACGTCCACCGCTTTCCCCACATCCACAGAGCCAGTCACCTCTTCATAGAAAGCAATCAGATTGGTCAGGCATGAATTTCCCTTGGTGTATCCATGCTGACTGTTCCTGATCACCTTCCTCTCTTCCAAGTGCCTTAAAATGGATTCCTTGAGGACCTGCTCCATGATTTTTCCAGGGATTGAGGTGAGGCTGACCAGTCTGTAGTTCCCCATATCCTCTTTCCTCCCTTTCTTGAAGATGGGCACTATATTTGCTTTTTTCCAGTCCTCAGGGACCTCCCCTAATTGCCAGAAGCTTTCAAAGATAATAACCAATGGTTCTGAAATCACATCAGCCAACTCCCTCAGCACCCTCGGGTGCATTGCATCTGGCCTCATGGACCTGTGTATGTCCAATCTTTCTAAATAGTCTTGGACCTGTTCCTTCAGCAGTGCAGGATGTTTGCCTCCTTCCCATTCTGTGACGCCCAGTACAGTAGTCTGGGAGCTGATCTTGTCTGTGAAGACAGAGGCAAAAAAGGCACTGAGTACCTCAGCTTTCTCCACATCCTCTGTCACTAGGTTGCCTCCCCCATTCTCTAAGGGGCCCACACTTTCCTTAATCTTCCTCTTGTTGGTAACATACCTGTAGAAACCCTTCTTGTTCCCCTTGACGTCCCTTGCTAGCTGCAACTCTAATTGTGCTTTGGCCTTCCTGATTTCACCCCTGCACGTTCGATACTTGGACTCCAATAAGGTTGCAAAGTTGGTGTAAAACTGACGCTTGTGTTCCATGGGGCCTGAGCTGCCAATCCCCTTGCAGTGAGATAAAGTGTCCTGAGGTCTGGCTGACTTCTGCTGGCTGCAAATAGCCACAAATCCAAGGAATGGTGCAGTTTAGGGGCATCCCAGCCATGTGCACTCCCCAACAGCCATGTCACCCGGCTGTAGGGCAACAACTTTGAACATGCCCCTTTCAGGCACGGTTTGGCTTTGCAGGACAACTGCCTTCTTTCTCTCCCTCTTAGGTCTTGCACAGATTTACTCAGATACAGTAATGGAGAACAAGATGCCCCCTTTGCAGGGTTTTAATTATTAGTTCCTTTTCCAGAGTACAAAAACAACCCTTCCTCATTAGCCCCTGAACCCCCTTGTGGTTGCTCTGAAGCAGATGTGGAAGAGTGGAGAACCATGGGCAATCTCCTTGTGGTTGCTCTGAAGTAGACGGTTGACGGAGTCAAGAGTGCAGGAGGAAAGAAAAACTAATGGACTTTATTATTTTTATAATATTTTAATCACTTTGTTGATTATTTTGTGGTGTGATTGTTATATTAAGGGGATAAATTGTTTTAGAATTAGTGTAGAAGATGGATATGTTATTTTTGATGATGTTTGTAATTAATTTAAACATGGACAATGCAGATTTTAAAGCCAATTCATTTTATACGTTGATAAAGAATTTAACTGCATCTTGGGAGGTTAAAGATTGTTGGGTGTGCTCTTTTATGGCAACCCATCATCGGGAAGGAATACCCCTAATACCTGTTCCTGTGCCAGTTAATGAATGGGAAAGTTTGGCCTGGACTAATCCCATGGGAACAGTAATAGGGAAAGAACACCGGTTGGGAATGAGGATTGATCCCAGAGACTTAATTCTCTCTGTAAGGAAACCAGCAGCACCAATATGTGTGCAATGGACACAATCTGTACCGGTAACAGACTCAGACAAACCCTGGTTAAATGTTATCTGTGAAGTAAGAAATGTAGGGAAATATTCATAATGCAAATACATTGTCTATCTACCTACAGTGGAAGGGGGAAAAATCAGTAAAACTTTGATACAGAAACGAGGATCCAATACCACTAAATTGAATAAGAAGGGAGCTTATAATTGTACGCTAGATGCCACCCGAGGAATTAAGTGTAACAAGACCCACAAATGGTGGAAGAAGCTAGAGAATATGAATTTATATAAAAATGACCAGTTTAGAGAAGAGGTTTGGAAAATTCAAAAGGCTACTACCATTAATCAATATGAAAATGATACCTGGTTTGAATGAGCTAACATCATGTTACAGGGGCTATACCAAGCCCATTCCAACAGTTGCAGAGGAGTTACTCCAATCGAAGAAGGTGTATGGTGGGCATGTGGAAATTGGGCAGGAAAAACTTTACCACCAAGGTGGAAAGGAAGATGTACCCTAGTATATCTCTGGCCTGGAGGTCTGCATCCAGTTCCTTTACATGAGGTTGTGTATAACTACCGACCTAAAAGAAGTTTTAGGCCCACCCTGGATGCTCACCATTATAACCTATTAACTGAACACTCTTCAGCATTCTGGAGAGGATGGAGAATGTTTTTGCCCTGGCAAGGAGTGGGTGATTTGGAGTATGCACTGAGAAATTTTTCAGCAGAATTTGAGATATTTGCCAATGTAACTGGAGATGCTATTTTAAAATTACAGGCTGAAATTGAATCATTGGCACAAATGAGTATTCAGAATAGGTTAGCCCTAGACCAATTGTTAGCTCAGCAAGGAGGAGTTTGTGTAATGTTGAATCAAACCTGTTGTTTTTATAAAAATGAATCAGGTCAAATCGAGATGGATGTACACAAAATTTGGAATGTCAGCAGATTTTTCCATGAATTCGCAACCCTCCAATGCCACCGTCTGGCACTGATATTTCATGGTCATCCATCTGGAATGCTCTGACTTCTTGGTTACCAGACTTATTATGGCTTAAAAATTGTTTCTAGCTATAATAGTGTTTATGATAATGTTAATGTTAATGTTTTGTTGTAAGCAATGTTACTGTTCATTATTCCAGCAAAAAAGGTTTAAGCCCCCTAAGAAACAGATGGTGCAAAGATCAATACGGTATTGGTATATTGGCAAGGAAAATGAATGAATATATCATGATTGTGATTCTAGTAGTAGAACTATTAGAATCAAAGGGGGGAACTGTGAAGGGAAAAGAAGATGGGGTCTCTTTTTTTGCTGAGAACTGATTTTAGAAATGGCTGTAAAAAGCCTGAGATAGAAAATGTCTGTTTAGCAGTTATTTAATCTTAGAATGTTTTGAAGTAATGAAATAGTTAAGAGGCCTAGACGCCAGTAGGGATGGAATGCAGAGAAATACCTTGTAACTTAGATAAGGAAAGTTGCAAGTAATCACTAGAAAATTCCTAGATAATATTTTTTTAGCATGTATGACCATGGAAACTGTGACGTGTAAAGACTTGTTTATACCACCCTATAAAAACGATTAGTTTTTTGTAAGTAGGGTTCGTTCCTTACATTTGAAGGGACTACCTTCTTTACGTAAAGAATAAAAATCTGACTTTGCTGATCTGTTGTTTGGCTAATTCTGTATTTTCCACTGGGCAATCAACTTGTAAATAAGGACCCTTGAGTTTGGGTTCTTCCACAGGGTGCTAAGCCCACCCCAGCATTAGCTAACAGAGCTGTTAGATTAAGCAGTAGTGGCTCATATCCTGAGTCCCTGGGGTCAGTCCCTTTAAGGGCGTGGGGTGACATCTATAGGCTCATGATCACGGAGACAAATCTCCTGTCCTTTTAGTGCCCTGAGAACCTCTGAACGCCAGCTGACAAGGGGTGCAGAGGGGCTACAGGAATCTCCTGATTCTGGCTCACCAAAGAATGCCATCTGAGGTCTCAAATGAAAGCTGTGTCACACCGGTCATCACTGTGAGTGTGAAATGGATGAAGAGATGCTACGTAGGGAGTTACGTGTCTAGACACTGAAAACATGTTCTCACAGTCGGTGTCAAGGGATTAGACACCGGCAAAGGTGACAAACAGGTTTTCTGCCAGACAGGAGATGTTCAGTCCTCTGTCTGTTTAGATGTAAATTGAGAATCGTCTTGTTCACAGTGGATCCCCTTTCACCACCTGAACTGAATGCAAGTGAAGGATTGTAAGAACCTCAGACAGGAACTGACAGAAAGAGAAACACAGTGAGAACGGGGGAGGGGGAAGAGCAGGGGAAAGAGAACCTTACCTTGAGGTGCACTGCAAATGTTTCCTGAAGAACATGTGGGACAAAAGGGAGGCCTGGGCACCCTTCACTGAGGCAGTAGAAGAACAGCCCTTTTGCTTGGGGGAAGAGAACCTTGAGTGAGAGAAGCTTCTTCAGCCAGGAGGCCTGTTAACGTTAGGCTCTAGAAAGCAAGTTATGATTTTGTTCTCTATGTAATGCTTTGTTTCCAGTTCTCTTACGTGCTATCACTTTAATCTCTGTGCTTTGATAATAAAGGTATTCCTGTTGTCAGTATAAACGTATCTCAGTGCTGCATATCCAGCAGAGGTGTGTTCTAACGTACAAATACTACGCTGGTGTGTTCTGGGGACAGCAGGCCTGGTAATTCTGAGTGTCTAGTGGAGCAGGGGCTGGGCACTACAGGGAACACCCTAAGAACTTACAATTAAATAGTAAAAGATTCTATAGCCATATAAATAAGAAGAAAACAAGGAAAGAAGACGTGGGAGCACTAAGCACTGAGGATGGAGTGGAGATTAAAGATTATCTAGGCCAACACCTAAACAAATACTTTGCCTCAGTTTTTAATGAGGCTAATGAAGAGGTCAGGGGTGTGGCAGGGTGGCTAATGGAATTGAAGATATGGACGTAGAAATTACCACATCCAAGGTGGAAGCCAAACTCAAACAGTTTAATGGGACTAAATTGGGGGGGCCCAGATAGTCTCCATCCAAGGATATTAAAGGAACTGACACATGAAATTGCAAGCCCACTAGCAAGGATTTTTAATGAATCTGTAAACTCGGGGGTTGTACCCTAAGACTGGAGAATTGCTAACATAGTTCCTATATTTTAAGGCCTGTTAGTTTGACATCAATTGTATGCAAGGTCTTGGAACAAATTTTGAAAGAGAAATTAGTTCAGTACATCGAGGTGGATGGTAATCGGGATAAAATACAACATGGTTTGACAAAAGGTAGATTGTGCTGGACCAACCTGAATTCCTTCTTTGAGAAGATAACTGATATTTTTAGACAAAGGTGTAAAGCACGAAGGATTCTTTCTCCAAGAATCAGGCAGCACAGACAATACTGAAAAGGTTTATTCATGATACCGGGAAGTCTGATAAATCAGCTTCAGCTTCATGGTGTTCCAGTGGTCAATGATATACGCTTTCTTATCGATTACATGGTACGTTTTAAATTCTTTATTTGTTCACTTACAAATACAGACACTGTCCCATCTGGAGAGAACAACAGTGATAATGGTCGTTACATTCATGCAGAGACACTTTAATCACTCTACGTACATCAAGGATCCTAGGGCTACACTCAGGGCGGCAGTAGGGTGGAGGAAGAAAAGGGGAGGGTCCTTACAGATAGGTGGCAGGTGAGACAGAAATTCTAAAAGCAAATGTGCTGTTCTCATTGGCATTAGAATCACTAAGAGGAGATCTGGCTTCCTGAGCCATCAGATGCTTACACTAGCCATTGGACTTGAGGATCAGGTATGCTCGTTAGCCATTTACATGAGTTTCGACCTACAACTTGTTAGCTGAAAAAAACCTCAAGCCTTCCAGAGGAAATGCAGTGGATCTAATCTACCCGGATTTCAGGAAGGGATTAATATGAGAATGAAAAGGTAGAATTGTTTAAAGGGGCAACTACGACAGGTCAGACTGAGAGAAGAACTATTAGGCTGGAGGGAGGTTGCCAGTGGAATTCCTTAGGGATTGTTTTGGGACCCATCTTATTTAACATTTTAATTACTGACTGTGGCACAAAAATCAGAGTGTACTAATAAAATTTTGCTGATGACACCAAGCTGGGAGGTACAGCTAATACAGAGGAGGACCAGAGTATCAGGATTTGGATCTGGATGACCTTGTAAACTGGAATAATAGAAAGAGGATGAAATTTGATAGTGCAAAGTGCAGGGTCATGCATTTAGAGACTGACACCAGAATTTGTCTATAAGATGGGGCCTTATCAGTTGGAAGTGACAGAGGAGGAGACAGACCTGGATGTATTGGTTGATCACAGGATGACTCTGAGCTGTCTGTGGGATGCAGCCATGGAAAAGGCTAATGCAGTCCTAGGATGCAGCAGGCGAGGCATTTCCAGGAAGAGAGAGGGTGGGGGTGGGGAGATCTAGCAAAAACAGGGGGGACAGGCTCCAGCCCGCAGTAGGGCGAGCCAGCAGTTCAAGGCCCCGGACCATAGGCCAGGCGGGCCAAGCAAATGGGGAGGAGTCTCTGGCCCCCCGTAAGGCGAGTAAGATGTTCTGAGCCCTAGGCCTTAGGCCGGGTGGACCAAGCAAATGAGGCAGTCTCTAGCTCTCGATAGGGCGAGCACACAGTTCCAGGCTCCGGCCCTCAGGCAGGCCGGGGCAAGCAGCAGGGAAACAGCCTCTAGCCCTCAGTGGGCGATCACCCCTAGGTCGGGGTAGGAAGGGGGGGGAGGGGGATGCAGGTCCTCCCATCTCCACTGCACCCCAGCCCAGGGCCCCGGCAGTGACGGGGTGTCCCATCGCTGGGTCAGCGGGGCTCCAGTCGAAACACGCTGACTTGTTGTGAACATAAGCTCAGCCGCACCGCAGTCAGCTGCCCCGGGCGACTTCCTCCCGCCCTTTCCCTAGTGTACCTGGTCCCTTGAGTCACTCCCTGTCTCCTCTGGGTACTCCGCCCTAGGGAAGTTCCAGAAGCCCTCAGCCTCGTCGCTTGACGGCAGGTCCAGGAACTCTTCGGACTCGTCTGCGGAGAGCAGCTCCTCTAGGTTGCAGGGTCCTGGGGTCTCTGCTGGCTCGCAGGGCTTAGCAGCGTGGGCAGCTCCTCCAGGCCGCAAGGCCCAGGTGTCTCCTCCAGCTCGCCAGGCTCAGGTAGCTTCTTGCCAGGGCACAGCTCCCAGCTGGGAGGCAGGCAGCAGCCACTAGCTTCTGGGGGAGGCAGGAGGCAGCCGCCCATGTCCCGTTGTGTCCCAGGTCCCAGGTGGGAGCCCGGTGGCAGCCTCCTGCGTCTCAGGAGCTGGGCTTGCAGCTGGGTGGCAGTTACCCGTGCCCGGCTCCAAGCCGAGGGACAGCCTCCAGTGCCCCAGCTTGAAGACTGGCAGCAGCTGCCTGCCCACATCCCTGGGTCCCAGCCAGCGCAGAAGCCTCCCCTGCCCACCTCGGAGTGGGTGGCAGTCGCCCACCGCCCGGGCTGGCAGCCAGGCAGCAGTCCCCTGCAACTTGCCCAGGTGGCAGCCCCCCTCCCTGGCTCAAATCCCAGTGCCCAGAAAAGTGTCAATTTCACTGCTCTAGCTGAAATTGACAACTATGACAGCCCCAGATTGTACCAGTTACCCTCTGTTCCTGTCTCTCTCTCTCGTCCCTTCCTCCTCTCAAATCTATGGCAAAAAATTTGGCACAGCGCTTTATATTCCCCAGCATTAGCCAACATCACCTCTAGCACCCCTTGAGTTGTGCACCCCTGGTGTAAAGGTGATAACCCTGCCCACACGAGATCTGACATCTGTCCTATCACGGCCTTATATACTCAGCCCTTCTTCCAACACATGGCTCCCATTAGCCTGTAAATATAAAATCCCATTCAAAATTGAGTGTTGGGCAATTGTTAAAATTTTCAGAAGTTAGGGGATATTTGCTACTTAAAAGGTTGAGAAACCCTGATTTGGAGGATGGGGTAGATTGCACCCTCAGCAAGTTTGTAGATGACACTAAGCTGGCGGGAGTGGTAGGTACCCTGGAGGGTAGGGATAGGATACAGAGGGACCTAGACAAACTGGAGGATTGGACCAAAAGAAATCTGATGAGGGGCAACAAGGACAAGTGCAGAGTCCTGCACTTAGGACGAAAGAATCCCATGCACAGCTACAGACTGGGGACCGACGGGCTAGGCTGCAGTTCTGCAGAAAAGGACCTGGGGGTAACAGTGGATAGGAAGCTGGATATGAGTCAGCAGTGTGCCCTGGTTGCCAAGAAGGCTAATAGCATATTGGGCTGCATTATTAAGAGCATTGCCAGCAGATCAAGGGAAGTGATCATTCCCCTCTATTCCGCATTGGTGAGGCTGCATTTGAAGTGTTGTGTCCAGTTTTGGGCCCCCCACTATAAAAAGGATGTGGACAAATTGGAAAGAGTCTAGCGGAGGGCAACAAAAATGATTAGGGTGCTGGGCACATGACTCATAGGGGAGGTTGACGGAACTGGGCTTGTTTAGTCTGCAAAAGAGAAGAATGAGGGGGGATTTGATAGCATCCTTTAACTACCTGAAAGGGGGTTCCAGGGAAGATGGAGCTAGGCTGTTCTCAGTGGTAGCAGATGAAAGAAAAAGGAGCAATGGTCTCAAGTTGCAGTGGGGGAGGTCTAGGTTGGATATTAGGAAAAACTTTTTCTTTAGGAAGGTGGTGAAGCACTGGAATGGGTTACCTAGGGAGATGGTGGAATCTCCATCTTTAGAGATTTTTTTGCTGCGGCTTGACAAAGCCCTGGCTGGGATGATTTAGCTGAGGTTAGTCCTGCTTTGAGCAGGGAGTTGGACTAGATACCTCCTGAGGTCCCTTCCAACTCTAATATTCTATGACTTAAATTTCTTTATTTATTTAGAGTGACAGTGCTGGTGCATATCAATTTCTTTGATAAATTGACAGACATTCATGAGTTTGCAGAGTCCAGT
The DNA here is from genome assembly GCF_026122565.2 of Emydura macquarii macquarii. Lineage (NCBI taxonomy): Eukaryota > Metazoa > Chordata > Testudines > Chelidae > Emydura > Emydura macquarii. The sequence goes on from NW_027133312.1 coordinate 63,442, forward strand.
GGGTTGCATCTGGTACTGTCGGTGTTTGCTGCAGGTCATTTTGCTATTGCCCCGCAGTGTGAACCCTCATGCCTGGGTCAGCCCATGCACAGCCTCCTGTAAGCAAGTGGCCCTTAATTTAGTGAGTGAGTGCTTTTGGCCAGCCACTCATGGGATTATGCAATAGAATGACCCCCAGAAAACACTCCCAGTCCCAGATGCAACCCCAGGAACTTCTGTCTTAAAGAGTTCAGTGCTTCAAGCTCATTGGTCTGTTTGTCAATTTATCAAAGAAATTGATACGCACCAGCTCTGTGCCTTTAAATGAAGTCTCTAGCACACACTAAACCACATGCACTGCTTTAGATAAAACAAGCAAATACATTTATTAAGTACAGGAAGAGTTTAAGTGGTTATAAGCCAGAGGAAGATAGGTCAGATTTAATCACAAATGATCAAAAAGCCAATCGCATTTTAAACAGAGGTTAACATTTTCAGCAACCTTACAGTCTTAGATGGTTCTCTCTACAGATGGTTGGTCGGGTTCTAACCAGGCTCTTCTCTGTGGTCAGTGCTTCAGTTGCTTGATGTTCTCCGTAGCTGGATTGCAAGAGAGAGAGACAGCCAAAATGTCTCCCCTTTTCAAATGTCCCTGTGCCCCCCTCTGGGGCCTCCCCTTCAGGATCAAGTGACCACCAGTATTCCTGCAGGGTCTCCTCCAGGTCCTGAGTCAATGAGCTTCGCCTTATCACATGCTTGGGCTAGTCCATTGTTCCTGGAAGAGCTGGGTTGTTTTATGCATGCACTGGTGAGGCGTGAACTACCTCTCGTCCTTTTAGAGTTCACCTGGGTCTGCTTCAAGCCACGTGAGACACATATTTGGGATTATTACATAGCAAAGCTTCATAACCATACAAACACCATTGCAGGAAACATATCACTATCACAGTAATGTTCAGCACGTCATGGGCATTCCAAAAACACCGCACAGGACATACTTTGCGTTACACAACACACAGTTACACTGTCAGGATAAGCATGAATGATACACAATCACACCATAAGAGTGTACACGGAGTGCAGTGTGTCAGACCAGGGTGTCCCAGCATCGCAGTCTGCTCGCAATGGGCTTTCCTAACCTGGAGGGCATGAACCCCGCACTGGCCGATAATTCAGGTTAAGGTTTTCTCACAGTTATTTTTAGTAAAAATCAGGGACAGGCCCCGGGCAGTAAACAAAAAATCACAGAACTGTGACCGATCCCTGACTTCTACTAAACACAACGGTGACAAACAGGGCTGATGTGGGGATGAGCGCCCAACCCTGCCGTGGGAGAGGAGGAGAGGGTCGCTTAGGGAGGGTTTGTGGGGCCCAGCCAGGCCCATTGGGTTGCTAGGCAACAAGCTCGCACACAGCTGTTCCTGACAGCCATCGCCACCATGAGGGGCTGCTGCATTCTTGTCTCACTGCTACACGGTTGTCGTCTTGTTTTCATATCATGCTGTTACGTTTGATCCCTGGGTTTTCATGGCTATTTCATGCTGCCTCTGTGTGTGCTGGGTTGTGACTCGTTCCAGCGTTCCAATAAATCCTTTCATTTCTATCAGCTAGTATTACCTTGGCCCCGATTTTTACAGGTGTTGGCGCGTCCAGCGTTGCAACGTCCAAACTGATTTAGGAGCTTGAATGTCACTTTCTAAAGGGATTTAGGAACTTAGAAACCTAAAACCCATTGATGCAAACTAGACACCTAAGTGCTTAAAGCCCATTTGAATATGACATTGTCTCTTAAATCCCTCAGGTCTTGTGATGCTGAGCACACCAACACCTCAATACCGTTACAAGTCTGGGCTGTAATGCCCAGCTCTCGGAGTGCTCATTTGGGGAGGAAGAATTGCAGCTGCTTCCTATCAAGCGTAAGAGCAAGACAGCTTGCTGTAGGGAGGATTCCACCCATTCTTTCATGGGGCTGTGTGCACCCTGTGCACCCACTATGTGGGAGTCAGAGGGGGAGATGGGCGTCAATCAGATTTCCCCTCGCCCCCCGACCCTATTATTTTTTGTTGTGCCAGGCACTAGCATCTGCCATTTGAGGGGAACATCCCCCTTTTTTCTAGACTGTCTGGTCCAGAGCCACTATGCCTGTGCGCTCCGCACCCCTCCTTTGAAGCAGCGGGTTGGACTGGGTGTAGAGAGCTGTCACTGCATCCTCCTGGTCTGGGCTCCTCAGTGTGCATTGCTTGCTACCCTCAGCTCTCGCTGCTGGGCTTTGTGACAATGAGGACGTGCACTGGGCACAGTGGGGTGCAGGCCACCAGGACAACACATTTGCACATGGCTGTGCTGCCTTGGGTGACAGGTTTCACAGATTCTAAGGCCTGAAGGGACCATTGTGATCATCTACTATGACTAAGAGTGTGTCTATATTGACGGTGGGACTGTCGGCACCACCTGGTCGATTCTGCGGGATCAATTGAGCAGCAGGGGAAACCTGCTCAATCGACCCGGAAGTCAGCGGTGTTAATCCACCCCCACAAAAAGGTGAATGCTGCGTCGATGGGAGGGCGTTTCCCATCAGCACAGCATAGTGAGGACACTGTGCTACGCAGAAATTAGGAAGTCAACCTGTAGCTTGTGTACCTCCCATCGATTGCCGCTGAATTTCGCAGTGTAGACCAGGCCTGAGACTAAGATTTGACATGGAGGTGGCAGTGTTCACAGTAACTGTGACTTGGAAAAGGTCTGAGACCCCTGCAGTGGCATCTCCTTTTCCCTCCGGGCATGGTGACCTGGTCCCCCTGGTCATAGCACCACTCAGGTTTGGCACATTTGCTCCTATATGAATGCAGACAGAAGGATGGACGCACCCAACCTGAGTGGCACTGTGACTATGGGCCAGACTGTAACGCTAGGCGTAGGAAGCAAGGCCCAGCTGTGTGGGATAGCAGCCTCCACTGCAGGGTGAGTGTGGGGTGGGCTTGTTCTCCAGCCCCCTTGCCCCGCCCCTAGGGCATGACATCCTCACCAGTCCAGGCTGGGCTCATTCTCCAAACCCCCACCACAGGCCCTCCCACTCCTCCCTTTCTGTGACATAGCCTTGTTTCCCACTTCTCTGCCATATCCATTATTAATATTTGCCATGAAAAACTCATAGCCTTAACTGTGATCTGTGTCACACCAGAGGTCAGACAACTTCCCTGAATTAATTCCTGCTTGAACTGGAGCCTATATTGTAGAAAAACATTCAGTATTAGTTTAAAATGCACCACAATACTTGATAAGCTGCTCCAATGGTTAATTTCCTTCCCTGTTAAAAATTTGCATCTTATTCCTACTCTGAATGTGTCTACGTTAAACATCCAGCTCTTGGATCTTGCTATACCTTTATCTGCAAGTTCCCTCTATTATCAAATATTTGTTCCCCATCTAGAAAGATACAAAATTAACTTAGTACACAGTTAATGGATTAAAGAATAGCTGAGAGGTCTCAAATGTAATTTGTAAATGTGGATCATCATTGGGTGGGTGGACGGGCTTCTAGGGGGGTCCCTCAGTGATTGGTTCTTGGACCTCTGCTTTTACTTTCTCTTTGTTTAGCTAAACAGATCGAGCGCCTTGACTCTTTTACTCTGAGACGTTTTCTAATTTTTTAATCATTCTCCTGGGTCTTCTCTGAACCCTCTCCAATTTGTCAACAACTTTCTTGAATTGTGGATACCAGACTTGGACACGGTATTCCAGTAATGGTCACACTAGTGCCAAATATAAATGTAATATAAGCTCCCTACTCCAATTCAAGATTCCTGTTTTCCTCCAGAGACTGCATTTGCCCTTATGGACTCAGCATTGCACTGGAAACTTATGTTCATCTGATTAGCTACTAAGATCCTCAAATCCTTTTTAGGGTCTTTGCTCCCCAGGAGAGAGTCCCCATCCTACACAAATGACCTATATTCTTTGCTCCTAAATCTATGACTTTATATTTGGCCATATTAAAATGCATATTGCTTTGCTTGTGCCTAACTTATCAAACAATTCAGACTGTTCTGACTCACTGACATGTCCTCTTCATTATTTATTACTCCCCCAATCTTTGTGTCATTTGCAAAATTTATCAATGATGATTTTATGTTTTCTTCTAGATCATTAATAAAAATGTTAAATAGTGAAGGGCCAAGAACCAATCACAGTGTCCATCTTTAGTAGCTGCTGTTTAAGATTCTCCTTAATTACTGTTTGAATGGAAAGTATTTCGTCATCATCATATGATATGGCTACATCATGCGGCTTTTTCTCCAAATACAGAACATAAATATTTATTAAATGTTTCTGCCTTTTCTGCATTATTATTTACAGTTCTACCATATCAATCTAGTAATGGATCAATATCATCATTTGAATTCTTTTTGTCCTAATATACTTTCAGACTACTTCTTATTATCCTTAGCTCTGTTAGCCATAGGGTTGCCCCTTGTGTCCTTTTGCTTCCCTTATCAGTTTTGTACAATTCCTAGCTTTTGTTTTATATTCCTTACTATCAACTTCTGCTTTCTTCAATTTATCATATATGGTATTTTATAGCTGCTTTCATATCACCGCTAAGCCAGATGGATTTTTGGTTGGCTGGGTGTACACAGATTCATATTTTCTGATTTTTCAGACTCTACAGATTGCACATACTCATTTGCACTTATGAAAACAGAGCAAAACAAAGAAGTTACAAAACATAATATTTTCATGAAGGTAACGTTAATTTCACTGAAAACTCAGATCAGACTCATTTCATCCCACCATAGTGATAGGAATTCAAACAAAACAGCGTTCTGGCAGCAAATCAGATATGGCACTGACTACAAACTGAAAGTGAAGCTGATTGGTTTAGTTTAATTGCTTAATCAAAGCAAAATGAGAAAAATAAACAAAGCCATGTGATGTAAATTAAATTTGATCTTAAGTTCTTTCCCCTGTAGTAGTCAAAGGGAACATTAGTAATACTGGAACGAGAAATGTTGTAAGTTTGTGAAAATTGTTTTGATGGGTATCAATGATATGACTTTTGGTACAAAGGAAATTAAACATTCCAGAAATGATTCTTTAATTGCAAAAGTACAATAAGTAAGAAAATCACTAATTGTTATCATCTAGAGTATACGGCACCATTTTTCAAAATAGATCTTCTCATTCTTATACATATCTTCAGTATAGCATGGTTCTATAAAGTTTGCCTTCACTACACTATCAATTATTTTAATCAACTCAGAAACCTGAACTTCCCTTTCCTCTCCTTCTGCTTTATTGTTAAATGCAATACATCGGTTCCCGTAATTTTGAATCAGAGACTTATGTTCTGTACTACTCTTCTTTAAGAATTCCTCCAGAGTTCCACTTAATTCATCTTTTCGGGTGAATAAGAAGATCATGTAGTTCTTAGCTGAAACATTGAAAGTACCTTGTATAATCTCAACTACTTTCTTTTCCTCAGTGGCGAAACGATTTAGCTGCATAACAAAAATAATTGCATGAATCCCTGGAGAAAGGAGTCTGACAGACTTGCCAATTTCTTGGGCAATAACTTTATTGTCACGTTCATAGTCAAAAAGGCCAGGAGTATCAACCACCATGATTCTTCTCCCTCTGAATGTTGTTTCTCGCATTTCACACTTGTTGGTTACTGAACGTGCTGATAATTGGGAAATGAATTTATCACTGCCAAGAATAGTGTTTCCTGTTGCACTTTTTCCATGTCCAGTTCTGCCAACAAGGACAATTCTCAGTGGAGATTCTGTTAGGAAAAAGTGAAAGAGAGTAGGCTATTGTGATAAATCTGCTAAGCAGGGAACCATCCTTTCCATCAATTCCCTCCCCACAGATCTAGGACTTCCCAGGGTGGGCACACAGGCACATCCTCTTCCTCTGGCCAGGTAGGGACAGGGGGTAGAATCTCTATGGAAGGACCCTGGCCCAAGAAGTAACCAGGCACTTGAGGAAATAGTGCTGGCATGACAAGCCAAGAGCAGCAGGGAAGCTGGGGGAAACCACCAGGGAACTGTGTGCAGAGCAGGCTGCAGCAGAAGCCAGGGAACCGCGTGTGGAACAGGTTGTGACGGTCAGACAATGCAGCCAGCTGCAGGTCTGGGCAGCACTTGTGGGGAAGCAGCAGAAAGTGGGCAGGAGCCCAGTGCAGGGGGGCTCCAGGGTGATGCACCATTAAGTGATCCTGGCCTGGAAACATGCAAGTTCCTATTTGCTTGGGAGACTGCACTGAAGAGGGCACCTGAGTCACTAGGCCTGAAGAGCCCGGACTCTCTTCAGAGGTGCCCCAATAGTGTATCTAAGTAATTCCGAACATTTCCCTTTCTTGCCAGCCCTGACTAAATATCCCGTCACTTAGCCATGTGTCTGAGTGGTTTCGGACCCACCAGCGCTGGCTCCTACAGGGCCCAGCAGTTGAAACGCCCTCAGTGCTTGCTTCCATGTCACAGTACATCTGCAACGTTACTGGTACCTCAGACGTTTGATGTACCACAGCATGGAGCTGCTGTAATAATTACACTGTATTGTCAGCAGTCTGTTTGAGTAGTGGGATAATCCATTCACGAACAGTTTGGTTCAATCTGGCCTGTTTTTTATTTGGTCTTCACAAACCTTCTTTCCAGGACAGTGGTTTACACACACTTCTGAAAAAGGAGAAAGCTGTTTGGAAGTATAAGCACTGTAGTAGCATTGTTCGTTCTCATGAGGCCCACCAGCAGGCTGTGATGGGGGAGGCTGCTGCCTTCTCCACCTCTAGAGGAGCCATGGCCACGTCCAGGGCAGAGGGAGTGGCATATGTCCCAGACAGAGCGGGGACTGGAAGCATCCCAACGCTCAGAGACCCTTTGATTTGGACTGGGGGTGGGACTGGTTCCTGCCCTCCTTCATGCACGACCGGCAAGACTGCTCCTCCAGTCATGGACCACCTGTAGTAAGAGAGGAAGTCCACTAGAAGGGGATGGAGGTCCTGAAGGAGAACACGAGTGTCCAAGATGCGGGACATAGAGGAGGACCCTGCAGAAGTGGAAGTAGCTGACAAGGAGGTCGCCTTCTTCAACTGAAAGCAGGATCTTAAATCTGTCTTCACCCAGTCAGCATCCTGCTCTTCCTCCATCATTGTCCCCAGCACCGTGCTACCTCGGAGCCCCTCGGCTCTCCAGTGGCACCAACCTCCTCCAAGTATGGGAAGGTAAAAAGAAAGTGTAAGAACGTGTAGGGGAAGTTCAAACTTTGTTATTATATAAACAGGCATCTAAATAAATACATTAAAGCATTTTGGTTAGTTTTAATGGAATTTTTTTAGGGCAGTCAAAGAATTAAAAAAATGAATCGCGATTAATCACAGTTTTAATCGCACTGTTAAACAACAATAAAATATCATTTATTGAAATATTTTTGGATGCTTTCTACATTTTAAAATATATTTGTTTCAATTAAAACACAGAATACCAAGTGTACAGTGCTCACTTGACATTATTATTTCTATTACAAATATGGCACTACCAAAAGATAAATGAAAGAAAATGTCTTTTTCAATTCAGCTCATACAAGTACTGTAGTGCAATCTCTAGATCATGAAAATACAACTTACAAATGTAGAATTATGTAATTTAAAATAATATAACATGAGCACTGTACTCTGTATTCTGTGCTGCAATTGAAATACATATACTTTAAAATGTAGAAAAACATCCAAAATATTTATAATACATTTAAATTGGTATTCTATTATGGTTTAACAGTGCGATTAAAACTGTGATTAATCACGATTCATTTTTTTAATCGAGTTAATTTCTTTTGAGTTAATTGCTTGAGTTAACTGCAATTAATTGGCAGCTCTAATTTTTTTCCTCCCCAAATATATTCCAAATCACTTGGAAAGAAAATGGATTGCAGGGTGAAGGAACCTTTTTAAAATTTGCTAAGTATATATGTATCCTTAGTTGGTGTAAATCAGAATAGCTCCATTGGTTTAAATGGAACTGCACAAATGCTCACTAGCTGATAATCTGGCCTTTAGAATTCAGAGCTGGGACTGAAGGTGTTCAGCCATTACTGTTGTATTTGCGTTTGAGATGCATGGGGTCTTTTTCACTAAACATTCTGCCTTGCATGGTAAGTCAAAATTCTGGCATTTTCTAACTTGTGTGTTCTTGAATGACAACCTTACTGGTCCTTTAATGTCGTTTTTTCTTATGTAATTTTCTAGATTTTTAAAAAGAAAAATAACAACAACAAAAAACTCTACCATCTGCAACAGAAATGATGCACTGCATGGATCAGCACCAGGATTTGAATATAGGAACTTCAGAATTTGCTGCACCAGCCTCTCCCACTTCACTTAAGGACAACTGCATCAGTTAGTAGCAATAGGTTGTTATCCTCTATTGACCAGCTCCTATGGGATGGGGGGGGGTACGTATGCAATTGTACGGTAGGCTTATTTTTATACAGTAGAGCCAAGCACATATGTATGGCAGATAAAGCTGATAAATTTAAAGAAAATTATTTTCCCTGAAAATGTCTGAAAAGAAAGAAACATTTCTACAGACTTTTTAAACTTTTCATTGAAAACAATCTTCTTTTGGCTTTTGGTTGATGAAAACAAAAAATTCAGTTCTTGACAAAAGAAAAAATTGAAATTCTTGTCAAAATATCTCTTCGGACAAAGAGTCTTTTTTTTTTTAAGATGAAAACTTTTTAACCAGCTCTAACCACAAACTCCTTCTGAGGCAATGTGACTAAGCCGTTGAGACTTAGGTTTGCCAAATTAAGACACCTAGGGTCTATTCCCAGCTCTGTCAGAGGTGGCCTTCTGCAACCTCTCTCTTACTCCTGTAAAATGATGGGGACATGGGATTTTGATACTTCCCTGGCTCCTTGTCTTGAATTATAGGGCCTAAGAAGGACACAGGCCTAGTTACACCTGTCAACAGAGGAGCTGAGACATAAACTCATGGTTTCATAGCTCCAAGACCAGGGTGTCTTCCTCTGGGCCACATGCTATTTGTTAATGGAACTTAGGAAGGAAGAATCCCATGCACAGTTATAGACTGGGGACCGATGAGCTAGGCAGCAGTTCTGCAGAAAAGGACCTGGGGGTAACAGTGGATAAGAAGCTGGATATGAGTCAGCAGTGTGCCCTGGTTGTCAAGAAGGCTAATAGCATATTGGGCTGCATTAGTAGGAGCATTGCCAGCAGATGGAGGGAAGTGATCATTCCCCTCTATTCGGCATTGGTGAGGCCGCATTTAGAGTATTGTGTCCAGTTTTGGGCCCCCACTACAAAAAGTTGGAGAGTTGGAGAGAGTCCAGCGGAGGGCAACAAAAATGATTAAGGGGCTGCAACACAGGACTTATGAGGAGAGGCTGAGGGAACTGGGCTTGTTTAGTCTGCAAAAGAGAAGAGTGAGGGGGGATATGATAGCAGCCTTTAACTACCTGAAGGGGGTTCCGGGGAGGATGGGGCTAGGCTGTTCTCGGTGGTGGCAGATGACAGAACAAGGAGCAACGGTCTCAAGTTGCAGTTGGGGAGGTCTAGGTTGGACATTAGGAAAAAGTTTTTCACTAGGAGGGTGGTGAAGCACTGGAATGGGTTACCTAGGGAGGTGGTGGAATCTCCATCTTTAGAGGTTTTTAAGCTGCGACTTGACAAAGCCCTGGCTGGGATGAGTTAGCTGAGGTTAGTCCTGCTTTGAGCAGGGGGTTGGACTAGATACCTCCTGAGGTCCCTTCCAACTCTCATCTTCTATGATTCTATGTCACGGTCGTGCAGAGGATTCAAGTAGCACTGCTCTTGGGTGGTGTCTTGCAGGTGGATTCTTCTTCTTCTCCCTTCAGGTCTTTCCTTCTTATTCTTCTTGTTCCCCTTTCTTCCCAGCTGATCTGTCTCTTGGGCCCCAGTTTTTATAGTGACACTTGAGTCTTGCTTAGCTGTACCATAACCAATCATTACAAAATAATTCTTTGACCAATCCTAACATATTGCAAAATAATTCTTTAATCAATGACACCCGACCACCTTAATGAATTTAAATATTGCACACCTAGTTCTGAAACAACCAAAGAACCAGTCAGAAATCACTCAGATAAACAATAGAGACATGGGTACCATAAAGGCAAAGCAATAAGGATTGTAGATTTTACAGCCACAACTATTGGAAAGGGATTCCTTGCCAGATTGAATGCTGGCCAACAAAGTTTTCTTTACTCCTTTTAAGATCTCTTTCTTTATCTGCTGGTGGGCACTCTAAGGACAGTAGCACCTTCTTAACAGCCCCACGTTACATTGTCTGGATGTAATTTCAGCAATGGGAAGATGTGATTACATGCTACGTAGCTCATGGTTGCTGTCTCTCCAAATATGGCTGCTACTGCTTCGCCCAAGAACAAGCCTCAGACCATACAACGGCCAGTAGGTCCCAGCCAGGGAACACATTACTCTTGGCAGGACAACACCAACAGCCCTTCCAGCCCCGAGTGTCCCCAGAACTGTCTCCCCCGCAGTAACCAGTCCCCCTCCCTGGACCTCCCAGCACTTATCAAGTTGGCTGCCCACAGAGAGGCAGGTCCCACTCCAGCCTGCTGGATGAGCTGAGGATTTCACCTGTTGCATAGGTTAGCATGCAGTGCTGAGCGGGTTTTGTAATAAAATGAGGGTGCGTTTATCAACAAAGAAAAGACACGAGCGATTTCGAGTAAGAATGAAAGAGGGTGGAAGGTTACAAATAAAACAAGCCAGACATGCTCTCTGGTGTCTACACTACACAGACAAGTTGACTGTGTTAGGTCGACTTACAGCCACCATGTTAATTACAGCACTGGCTGATGGCCACACTACCCTCCTTGGGTCGGTGGTTCGCGTTCTCACCAGGAGCGCTTCCACCAGCCGAAGAGGGGCAGCATGGGGAGTTCACAGCCCGGTCTCTCAGCTCCTCTGGCAGCTCCCTGCCAGGACCCCAGCTGTCCCACAGGCTCCCAGTATCCCACTGGGCTCTCCTCCCACTACTCCCCATTCCCTGCTGGGAGCTGAGGAAAGACACCCAGGGCTTCTCCCCTCCTCGTTCCCCACCGGGAGCTGGAGGAAGTCGCCAGAATGGAACAGGGTCCAGCCGCTCAGCGCTCCAGAGGAGCGAGGGACAGCTGGGCTCTAGCTGCCTGGCTTTGTTGTGCTGTCTTTTGACAACAAAACTCTGTAGTGTAGACAGCCCTAAAGCCTCACTCTAGCAAAGAGACTTGCAGAGGTGTGACCTGCTCCATTTATATCGATGGATGTTCCCAGCTGCTCCCCCGGGTCAGTGCCTGAGTGCCTGTGCCATGCATCGAGCATGCCTGTTCTCAGCTCCCCACGCCAACCTCAGTGCTCTCTTCCTGGTGGATCCATCAGACACACCTGCTCTTTGTGCCCAGTAAAGATCAGGTCCATCCTGCCTTCTGATGCCTGGCAGGAACTCAGTGAGTCTCACCCCGCAGAGAACTGACTCATCGTTACTGGGACACTTGTGTGAGGCTCTCTGATGTCATTCCCAATTTGACTGCCAAGCCTTCCCGTATCACCTCAGCACCACACCATCATGCCAGGGTTCAGATCCCACACAGAGCGCTGCCCAGCAACGTGTGCCAGGGCAGGATTTGGGGAGAATGATGATGGCACTGGGGGTACACGTGTGGGGTGTCGAACTTC
>NW_027133313.1:2500-40000 GCF_026122565.2 Emydura macquarii macquarii
CACTGGAATGGGTTACCTAGGGAGGTGGTGGAATCTCCATCCTTCGAGGTTTTTAAGCTGAGGCTTGACAAAGCCCTGGCTGGGTTGATATAGCTGAAGTTGGTCCTGCTTTGAGTGGCAGGTTGGACCAGATGACCTCCTGAGGTCCCTTCCAACTCTAATATTCTATGATTCTATGATCTTCCATCCACCCATCTATCTATCTTCCTTCCATCCATCTTCCATCCATCCATCTATATGTCTTCCTTCCATCCATCTTCCATCCAACCATCTATCTATCTTCCTTCCATCCATCGTCCATCCATCCATCTATATGTCTTCCTTCCATCCATCTTCCATCCAACCATCTATCTATCTTCCTTCCATCCATCGTCCATCTATCCATGTATCTACCTTCCTTCCATCCATCCATCTCTCTATCTTCCTTGCATCTTCCACCTATCTCTCTATCTTACATCCATCCATCTTTCCATCTTCCATCCACCCACCTTCTATTTTCCTTCCATCCATCTAGCCATCCATCCACCTATCCATCCATCTATCCATCTTCCATTCATCCATCCATCCACCATCCATCCATCTTCCTTCCTTCCTTCCATCCATCCATCCATGCATCCATCCATCCACTTTCCATCCATCTTCCTTCTATTTTCCATCCATCCATCTTCATTCCTTCCATCTGTCCATCCATCCATCCATCCATCCTTCCATCCATCCATCCATCCATCCAATATATCTTCCTTCCATCTTACATCCATCCATCTATCTATCTTCCTTCCATCCACCATTCATCCATCTAAGTTCCTTCCATTCCTCATCCATCCATCCATCTTCCTCCATCCATCGTCCATCTATCCATCTTCTTTCCATCCTTCATCCATCCATCCATCTGTGTATCTTCCTTCCAGCCATCGTCCATCCATCCATCTATCTATCTTACTTCCATCGATCGTACATTCATCCATCAATCTATGTTCCTTCCATCCATCTATCTTCCATCCATCCATCCATCCATCTATCTTCCTTTCTTCTTATCTTGCTTGCTTGCCTCCTTGCTTGGTTGCTTCCTAGCTTCCATGCTTCCTAGCTTCTTTGGTTCCTGCCTTGATTCCTAGCTTCCTTTCTTCCTAGTTTGCTTATTTGCTTTTCTTCTTCTTTGCGTCCTAACTTTCTTGCTTGCTTCCTTGATTCCTAGGTTTCTTCCTTGCTTCCTTTTTTCCCAGTTTCCTTACTTGCTTGATGCTTTCTTCCTTCCTAGCTTCCTAGCTTTCTTGTTTGCTTCCTAACTCACTTCTTTGCTTTCTTGCTTCCTTGCTTGCTTCCTTGGTTCCTAGCTTGCTTCCTAGCTTCCATGCTTCCTTGCTTTCGTGCTTGCTTCCTAGCTCCCTTGCTTGCTTCCTGGCTTCGTTGCTTGCTTTCTAGCTTGCTTCCTTGCTTCCTATCTTGCTTGCTTGCTTCCTTACTTCCTAGCTCCTTCGCTTCCTTGCTTGCTTACTAGCTTTCTAGCTTCAATGCTTGCTTCCTTTCTTCCTAGCTTGCTTCGAAGCTTTGTTGTTTTCTTCCTTGCTTCCTAGCTTCCTTCTTTGCTTCCTAGCTTGCTTCCTTGCTTCTTTCCTTCCGAGCTTGCTTGCTTCCTTCCTTCCGTACTTGCTTCCTAACTTCCTTGCTTCCTTGTTTTCTAACTTGCTTGCTTGCTTCCTGGCTTCCTAGCTTTCTAACTTGCTTGCTTGCTTCCTGGTTCCTAGCTTTCAAGCGTGTTTGCTTGCTTCCTTCCTTCTTAGCTTGCTTCTTGGCGTCCTTGCTTGCCTACTTGCTTCCTAGCTTGCTTGCTTGCTTCCTAGTTTCCTTGCATGCTTCCTCGCTGGCATGCTTGCTTCCTTGCTTTCTAGCTTCCTTTCTTCCTAGCTCTCTTGCCTGCTTCCTTGCTTCCTAGCTTCCATGCTTCCTTGCTTGCTTGCTTGCTTCCTAGCTTACTTGCTTGCTTCCTTGCTATCTATTTTCTTGCTAGCTTGTTTGCTTCCTAGCTTGCTGTCTTCCTTCTTTCCTAGCTTCCTTGTTTGCTTCCTAGCTTCCTAACTTCCTTCCTTGCTTGGCTGCTTCCTTGCTTCCTTCCTTCCTTACTTGATTCCTTGTTTCCTAGCTTGCTTGCTTGCTTGCTTGATTCGTAACTTGCTCACGTGCTTGCTTCCTTCCTTCCTAGCTTTGTAGCTTGCTTGCTTCCTTGCTTGCTTCCCTCTTAGCTTCCTTGCTTCCTAGTTAACTTGCTTCCTTCATTGCTTCCTTGCTTCCTAGCTTCATTGCTTACTTCCTTGCTATCTATTTTCTTGCTTCCTTGCTTGCTTGCTTCCTTGCTTCCTAGCTTGCTTGCTTCCTTCCTTGCTATCAATTTTCTTGCAACTTGCTTGCTTCCTAGCTTCCTTCCTTCCTTGCATCCATGCTTCCTAGCTTTCTTCCATGTTTCCTTGCTTGCTTGCTTCCCTGCTTCCTAGCTTCCTTACTTGCTTGCTTCCTAGCTTCATTGCTTGCTTCCTATTTTCTTGCTTGCTTGCTTGCTTGCTTGCTTCCTAGCTTGTTTGCTTTCTTCCTTGCTTCATAGATTCCTTGCTTCCTAACTTCCTTGCTTCCTTACTTCCTAGTATCCTTGTTTGCTTTCTTGCTTCCTAACTTCTTAGCTTCCTGGCCTGCTTGCTTCCTAGCTTCCTTCCTTGCTTGCTTGTTTACTTGCTTCCTTGCTTCCTATCTTGCTTGCTTCCTTGCTTCCTAGCTTCCTTGCTTGCTTCCCTAACTCCTGCTTGCTTTCTTGCTCCCTAGCTTGCTTTCTTGCTTCCTTGCTTAATTCCTTCCTTCCTACCTTCCTTGTTTCCTTCCTTCCTTCCTAGCTTTCTTCCTTGCTTCCTAGGTAGCTTGCATGCTTCCTTTCTTTTTAGCTTCCTTGGTTGCTTCCTTCCTTCCTTGCTTGCTTGATTTCTTGCTTCCTTGCTTGTTTGCTTGCTTCCTTTTTTCCTAGCTTGCTTGCTTGCTTCTTAGCGTCCTAGTTTCTTCTTTGCTTGGTTGCTTACTTGCTTCCTTGCACACTAGCTTGCTTGCTTGCTTGCTTCATTGTTTCCTAGCTTGCTTGCTTGCTTCTTGTTTCCTAGCATCCGAGTTCCTTCCTTGCTTCATTGCTTGCTTACTTCCTTATTCCCTAGCCTGCTTCCTAACTTCCTTGTTTGCTTGCTTCCTTCCTAGTGTCATTCCTTGTTTCTTTGCTTCCTCGCTTGCTTGATTGATTGTCTACTTCCTAGGTTCTTTGCTTGCCTCCCAGCTTCCTTGCTTTCTTGCCTCCTAGCTTGCTTTCCAGCTTCTTTGCTCATTTCCTTCCTTGCTTGCTTCCAAGCGTCCTAATTACTTCCTTGCTTGGTTGCTTGCTTCCTTCCTTGTTCCCTAGCCTGCTTGCTTGTTTCCTTGCTCACTAGCTTACTAGCTTGCTAGCTTTGTTGCTGGGAAGCAAGGAAGCAAGCAAGCAAGCGAGGAAGCAAGCAAGGAAGCTAGGGAGCAGGGAAGTAAGCAAGAAAGCTAGGAAGCAAGCAAGCAAGCAAATAGGAAGCAAAGAAGCAAGCAAGGGAGCAAGCAAGCAAGCAAGCAAGGAAGGAAGCAAGAAATCTTGAAAGCAAGGAAACAAACAAGGAAGCAAGGAAGCTTGAAAGCAGGGAAGCAAGCAAGCAAAGAAGGAAGGAAGGAAGCTAGAGAGAGAAGGAAGGAAGCAAGCAAGCTAGGAAGTTAGGTAGCCAGGAAGCAAGCATGGAAGCTAGGGAGAAATCTATGAAGTAAGGAAGTAAGCAAGAAAGGAAGCAAGCAAGAAAGCTAGGAAGCAAGGAAGCAAGAAATCTAGGAAGCGGGATAGCAAGCAAGCAGGCTAGGAATCAAGGTAGGAAGGAACCTAGGAGGCCAGGAAGCTATGAAGAAAGGAAGCAAGCAAGAAAGCTAGGAATCAACGAAGCATGCAAGCAAGCAAGGAAGCAAGCAAGGAGGGTAGGAAACAAGCAAGCAAGCAAGCTGGGAAGCAAGGAAGCATGCAAGAAAGCAATCTAGGAAGCAAGCAAGCTAGGAAGCCAGGCATCTAGGAAGCAAAGAAGCAAGCAAAGAAGCAAGCAAAGAAGCTCACAAGCAAGGAAGCAAGCAATCTAGGAAGCAAAGAAGCAAGCAAACTATCTAGGAAGCAAGGAAGGAAGCTAGGCAGCTAGGAAGGAAAGAAGCAAGCAAAGAAGCTCAGAAGCAAGGAAGCAAGCAAGGAAACTAGGAAGTAAGCATGCAAGCCAGGAAGTAAGCAAGAAAGCAAGGAAGCAAGAAAGCTAGGAACCAAGGAAACAAGCAAGCAAGGTAGGAAAATAGTAATAAAGGTAGCAATCAAGGAAGCTAGGAAGGAAGCATGCAAGCAAGGAATCAAGCAAGGAAGCTAGGAAGCAAGCATGCAAGCAAGAAGTCAAGCAAGGAAGCTAGAAAGCAAGCAAGCAAGCTAGGAAGCAAGGAAGCAATCAAGCAAGGAAGCAAGCTAGGGAGCTAGAAAACAAGAAATCAAGCAAACAAGCTAGGAAGCCAGGAAGCAAGCAAGCCAGCGAGCGAGCCTGGAAGAAAGAAAGCATTCAAGCAAGCTAGGAATCAAGGAAGGATGCAAGCTAGGAAGGTGGAAGCAAGGAAGCATGCAAGCAAGCAAGTGCGGAAGCAAGCAAGCAAGAAAGGTGGGAATTTAGGAAGCTAGGAAGCAAGGAAGCATGCAAGCAAGCTAGGAAGCAAACTAGAAAGCAAGGAAGGTAGGAAGGTAGGAAACAAGGAATCAAGCAAGCGAGGAAGCAAAGAAGCATGCAAGCAAGCAAGGAAGCAAGGAAGCTAGGAAACAGGGAAGCAACCAAGCAAGCATGCAAGCTAGGAATCAAGGTAGGAAGTAAGATAGGAAGCTAGAAAGCAAGATAGAAAGGTAGCTAGGAAGCTAGAAAGAAAGATAGAAAGGAAGATAGAAAGGAAGGAAGGACGCAAACAAGGTACGAGGCAAGGAAGGAAGCTAGGAAGCAAACAAGAAAGCTATGAAGAAAGGAAAAACGCAATAAATCTAGGAAGAAGACAAGGAAGCAAGGAAGGAAGCTAGGAAACAAGGAATCAAGCAAGGAAGCCAGGAAGCAAAAAAACAGGCAAGTAAGCTTGGAATCAAGGAAGCAAGCTTGGAAGGAAGGAAGCAAGCTAGGAAGGAAGCAAGCAAGCTAAGAAGCAAAGAAGCAAGAAAGCTAGGAAGCAGGATAGCAAGCAAGCAAGCTAGGAATCAAGGTAGGAAGGATCCTAGGAAGCCAGGAAGCTATGAAGAAAGGAAGCAAGCAAGAAAGCTAGGAATCAACGAAGCATGCAAGCAAGCAAGGAAGCAAGCAAGGAGGGTAGGAAACAAGCAAGCAAGCAAGCTGGGAAGCAAGGAAGCATGCAAGAAAGCAATCTAGGAAGCAAGCAAGCTAGGAAGCCAGGCACCTAGGAAGCAAAGAAGCAAGCAAAGAAGCTCACAAGCAAGGAAGCAAGCAATCTAGGAATCAAAGAAGCAAGCAAACTATCTAGGAAATAAGCAAGCAATCAAGTTTGGGAAGCAAGGAAGCATGCAAGAAAGCAAGCAATCTAGGAAGCAAGCAAGCAAGCTAGGAAGCCAGGCAGCTAGGAAGCAAAGAAGCAAGCAAAGAAGCTCACAAGCAAGGAAGCAAGCAAGCTAGGGAGCAAGGAAGGAAGCTAGGCAGCTAGGAAGGAAAGAAGCAAGCAAAGAAGCTCAGAAGCAAGGAAGCATGCAAGGAAACTAGTAAGTAAGCATGGAAGCCACGAAGTAAGCAAGGAAGCAAGAAAGCTAGGAAACAGAGAAACAAGCAAGGAAACAAAGAAGCAAGCAAGCAAGGTAGGAAGATAGTAATAAAGGTAGCAATCAAGGAAGCTAGGAAGGAAGCATGCAAGCAAGAAGTCAAGCAAGGAAGCTAGGAAGCAAGCATGCAAGCAAGAAGTTAAGCAAGGAAGCTAGGAAGCAAGCGAGCAGGCTAGGAAGCTTGGAAGAAAGCAAGAAAGCTAGGAAGCAAGGAAGGAAGCAAGAAATCAAGGAAGCAAGCAAGCAAACATGCTAGGAAGCAAGGAAGCAAGCAAACAAGCAAGCTAGGAATCAGGGAAAACCAAGCAAGCAAGCAAGCTAGGAATCAAGGTAGGAAAGAAGCTAGAAAGCTAGGAAGCAAGGAAGCAAGCAAGGAAGGAAGATAGGAAGCTAGATAAGAAGGAAGCAAGCAAGATAGGAAGCTAGGATGCAGGGAAGCAAGGAAGAAAGCAAGGAAGTAAGCAAGGAAACAAGCAAGGAAGCTAGGTAACAAGGAAGCATGGAAGCAAGCAAGGTAGGAAGATAGGAAGCAATCAAGCAAGCTAAGAGGCAAGCACGGAAGCTAGGAAGCAAGCAAGCAAGCAAGCAAACTAAGTAGAAAGGAAGCAAGCAAGCAAGCTAGGAAGCTAGGAAGGAAGCAATCAAATGAGGAAGCAAGCAAGCAATCTAGGAAGCGAGCTAGGAAGCAATCATGAAAGCTAGGAAGCTAGGAAGCAAGCAAGCAAGCAAACTAAGTAGCAAGGAAGCAAGCAAGCAAGCTAGGAAGCTAGGAAGGAAGCAATCAAACGAGGAAGCAAGCAAGCAAGCTAGGAAGCGAGCTAGGAAGCAAGGAAGCAATCATAAAAGCTAGGAAGCTAGGAAGCCAGGAAGCCAGCAAGCAAACTACAAAGCAAGGAAGTTAGGAAGTAAGCAAGCAAGCTAGGAGGCAAGGAAATAAGGAAGCAAGCAAGGAACCAAGCATGCAAGCTAGGGGACAAGCAAGCAAGGAAGCAAGCTAGGAAGCAAGGATGAAAGCTAGCAAGCAAGCAAGCTGGGAACCAAGGAAGCAAGCAAGCTAGGAAGTAAGCAAGCAAGGAAATAAACAAGCAAGCATGCAAGCTAGGAAACAAGGAAGCATGCGAGGAAGCAAGGAAGCTAGGAAGCAAGGAAGCAATGGTCTCTAGTTGCAGTATGGGAAGTCAAGGTTGGATATTAGGGAAAACTTTGTCCCTAGGAAGGGGGTGAAGCACTGGAATGGGTCACCTAGGGAGGTGGTGGAATCTCCATCCTTAGATTTTTAGGGCCCAGCTTGACAAAGCCCTGGCTGGGATGATTTAATTTGGGTTGGTCCTGCTTTGAGCAGGGGATTGGACTGGAGACCTCCTGAGGTCCCTTCCAACCCTAATATTCTATCATCCATTGCTGTGCCTATACAGCTTTCTCTCCCCACAGGCACAGGAAATTCAATATCTTCTGTCTATACTGGTTGCAGCTCATTTGGAGCATGTAGCTGTCTTTGTCAACTGATCAGCTGCACACAACAAAGGATCATGGCTGGAGGTATGACCGGACAAGGCATTTAAAGAGTTGCAGGGTTTTAAGCGGAGTTGGTCTTCCGGGCTCCTTGACCTATGGGTAGTGGATTTCGCAATTGTGACTAAAATGGTTGGTGTTGGGCATTGTAGGACAGCTGCTGGAGAACTGGTAGGGTTGACAGAGGCAACACGCTCTCTGCACTTGCACTGTGTTGACCTCAGCACATCAACAATGGCTCAACGTTGCTCGGGCAGTGGTGTTACCATGCTGATATAATGGGGAGCTTACCTTGGTGGAGACAAATTTAAATGCATAGATGCACACGACTAAGTCAATGCAACTCCGCTTACGTCGACGTAGTATAGGCCTCTGTAGTGCAGATCTTGTCTGGGAAGGGTTAATCATGTCTGGGAGGGGTCAATCCTGATGGGAAATCCTACTTCTAATGAAGTCACTAAGTATTTCCCAATGTCAGTTTCCTAGGGAAACCTAGGAACCTAGAATGTCAGTTTCCAGGGAAAAATCTGGTGGGACTCTATGAAATGGACAAAATCCCCTTCTGAAATCTCTCCAATTGCCCTTTTTGCCCTGACAGGCTACAGAATAATGACGATGTTTTGCTCTGGATCATCCCATCCTTCCAGGGAAAGGAAATGGCTGCAGTGGAGTCAGCTGAGGTAAGGGGTTATCATGGAACTGGTGGTGGGGTCTGGCTGCAGGGAAATGGGCAGTGAATACATAGGAAGGTGGGAGCTGCTGGAGATGGGGCAGGGCAGTAAATGCCATGGGTGGGGAAAGGAAGGGGACAAACTTGCCAGAGAAATCGAGGGCCTTGTTTGAAGAAGCAGACTCCTGAGATTTGGGAGTGGAACTTCCCCTATTTTCCCCAGCAAATAATCCCCTGGCCAGGGCTGCGAAAACTTCCGGTGACTGACACACGTCATTATTTCCCTCTCCCCCAAACTTTGTGTTATCTCCAAACTTCCCCGTGACGATATCTTCTCTTCCAAGTCATTGACAAACAAATTAAATAGTGTAAGGCCAAGAACCAATCCCTCTGGGACCCTACTAGAAACACAACCCTTTGGACGGTGCTTCTCCATTTACAATTACATTTTGAAATCTGTCAGTTAGCTGTTTTTGAATCTAGTTAATGTATGTCATGTTAATTTTGTATTGTGCTAGGTATTTAAATATAATGCTGTACCAAGTCAAATACCTTACAGGAATCATAAGTATGCATTAACACTGTTTCTTTATCAACCAAACTTCTGATCTCATACCAAAAAAAATCCATTTAGTTTGGGAGGATCTGTTTTTCCTCAACTTATGTGGATTGGTCTGAATTATATCACTCTCCTTTAATTCTTTAATAAACAAATCCAGTATCAGCCCCTCCATTATCTTGCCCAGATTGATGTCAGATAGCCTTATAGTTATCTCGGTCGTCCCTTTTTAAATATTGTGTCAACATTAGTTTTTTTCCTCTCTTTTGGAGTTTCCCCAGCATTCTAAGACCTATTAATTAATGTTGATTTTCATCCACTGAGCTCCTCAGCCTGTTTTTTTTTTTTTTAATTCTTGAATGGAAGATATCTGGAACTGCTGTTTTAAAAATGCCTGGCTTTTGTAGCTGCTATTTAACGCCCTCATGAGTTTGTTGTGATGACAAAACTGTGGTCTCCATCATGGTAAAGATATGACTACATCAACTGCTTGCTTTTCCCCAAATCCAGTAGAGAAATATTCACTGAACATTTTTACTTCTGCCACTTCCATCTAGCAATGGACCGATACCATTGTTAGGATTCTTTTTGTGATTAATATACGAAAAATAACCTTCCTTCATATTGTCCCTGATTCTGCTGGCCAGAGATTTTTCCTTTTGTCCCTTTGCTTCACCTTCTCGGTTTTCTACAATTTCAAGCTTCTGACCTTTTTTTCCTTTCAGCTTCCTCTGTGTTTGTTTACATGGACATGTTTATTTCAGTGCTTCTCAAACTTTTTGCATTGGTGACTCCATTCACATAGCAAGCCTCTGAGCCATCCCCGTGGGTGCCTGCTCCTGGCCTCCCTGCAGGCTCCCCACTCCCCCTTTGCCTCTAACCCCTGCACTGTGCCCTCTTCACCCCTGCACCCTGCAACCCCCTCCTGCGCCCACCTGGGGAAACAGTCCTGCATGCACAGAGCGACTGTTATTGCTGCTGGCTCCCAAATCAAAAGCTGCTCCTCTGCACCCCCTGGGGACTATGAGCGGGGAAAGTGAGGTGCAATGTCCGGGCTCCCTGCATCCCGGTCACTTTCTCCACCTGGGCTGTGTAAGGGGAGGGCAGAGAGCAGCAGCTCCTGATGCTCGCCTCACAGCACTGCCCAGATGGGGAAAGTGACCTGGATGCAGAGATTTCTGGCGTTGCTTCTCGCTCTCCCCCTTACCACTCGTATGGGAGGTGCAGAGGAATGCTTGGGGGGGGGGGGGTGAGTAGTGACTGTATCACCGCTCATCTCTTTCCCCCATGTTCCTCTGCCAGGAGAAAGCAAGGAGGCTCACAGCCCTGTGCCTGGCCAGGGTCGGGGTATGCAGCTTGCAACCCCCACATAACCACCTCATGACCCCCTGTTTGAAAAACGCTGATTTATTGAATGGGGAGGACGTTGGGATTCCCACCAGGAGGCTGTGCCAGGACCCTGCTAGGAACGCCTTTTCCAGTGCCAGTCTCGGGCTAGTTTGTGTGTCATTGAATGTGAAGACTGCTGCCCACTGGATGCATTAAAGTCCGCTTTGCTTTCTCTCCAAGGGCTATGACTGCTCTATGTGTGGTGGATGTGGGGATTTTGGTGATATATGTATGATTGTATGTGTGATTGTACACCACCCCTCTGTGTTATTCTGTGCTTGATATTGCTATAATGGGAATGTAAAGACCAGGACACACGAGGTGTTTTGTTACACCTGGCCTTCTGCTCTCTTTCCTCTCCATGAAGGTGGCTTTCCTTTTTGTCATTACCCCATCGAGGAGGGTTGGTGAATGGGGAGCTGGGATGGTAATCTTTCCCTCCTTCACCAATTTCCATAAAGACAAGGTTTCACTGTGTCTTGTGGCAGATAGCCAAGTACACCCTAGTGGGCCTCATGCTTCCATTGCTTGTAGTGGGTCAGGGCGTCTCCAGCCACTCCAGTTTCCCCGAGGAGGGGGTAGGGACCCGGGCCCACCCACTCCTCCGGGTCCCAGCCCAGGGGCCCTGTGAGAAGCAGCTATGTGCTGCTGGCACCGTGTTCCCAGCTGCAAACTCTCTTCCCCTGGGCTAATTTTCCCCCTCCTTCTGGCTTCTTGAGCCTGGTACCTTCCTCCAGCCTGCTCCTCCACAGAATCTCTGCACTCTGGTCTGTTCCTCCTCGCAATCAGTACTCCTACACACAACACAGCACGGCACTCCTGCTCCTCCCAGCTCGTGCCCTGTCTGTTTGGGTCAGAGGGTTTTTATGGAGCACCTGGTGGTCCCTAATTAGCCCCAGCTGCTCCTAATTGCCCCCTAATGACTCTCAGCTAAACTACAGGGAACAGAGCCCGGAGCATTCTGAGGCTTACATATCTCCCTTCAATCACGTTTCTAGAGCCTTCTGCCTTCGCTATATCACAGTCTGCATCCCAAATTCCTACCGAATCTCGTTTCCACCTCAACCAGCCCATACATCTGCCTGCCTTCTTCCCCAAACCTCTAATGAGGAACAGTGAATTCATTCCCTTGATATGCGTAGGGCCCTGGCCTTTTACCTGCAAAACCATTCCAGAAGTCTCTCCGGCTATTTGTCACCATAGCACAAAGAATTAAAGGGCAGGCCATTTCCACCCAGAGAATCTCTACGTGGGCCTCAGGGTGAATTACGCATTGCTATCAAATGCCAGGGCACTCACCACCAGGTGAGATAGGAGCCCATTCCACAAGAACGCAAGCATCAACCATAGTCGCGCTCCACGACATGCCCTTTGTGGCCGCATGGAGTTCGATACACATCTTTTCCTTCCGCTACGCTCTAGTATCTGATTCCGGGACAGACGCCTTGTTTGGCGCAGCCGACCTCCATTCCATGGTTCTGTCATCTTCCTCACACCCTCTTCCTATCTAGGTACTGCTTGTCAGTCACCCTTAGTGGACTACAATAGGGACCATCACTCAAAGAAGAAGAGGTGGTTACTTACCTGTAATTGGAGGTTCTTTGAGATGTGTGGTCCTTTTCTGTGTTCCAAACCCACCCTCCTTCCGCTGTGCTGCAGATCTGGTAGGTCTGTGGTGGAGAAGGAACTAGAGATGCGGTTGGCCTGCCCTGCCCTTTATCACCTTGGGCGAAACCATGAGGCACTATAAGGGCATGGGTGCAGACCACTGAGCAATGCTACTTTGAAAACCTTCAGCTCTGGGCGCGTGCATATCACCTTTGGTGGAATACAGATAGGGAGCACACATCTCAAAGAGCCTCCAGTTACAGGTACATAACCTCCTCTTTGCAACTCAGATAGTTTCTTAAGAAAATGCTAGTAAGCGTTTTATCTTTATTTTTCTTGTAACCATTTCTGACTTTTATTGCTTATACTCACGTAAAATCTCTCTTGATAGTTTTACTGTTTTATCTAATCCAGTGTGTTTAAACTGGTGTGTCTGGGTTCTCTATTTAAAATAAGCCGGCATATTATTCCTTTAAAGGAATATGTATGTACCTGCCCAGGAGAGGGCTTAGCAGTATATGACATACATTTCTGGGGGAAGAGCTGAGACTGGACATGGGTTGGAGTCACCCTGCAGCATAACCAAGGCTGGTAAAAACCAAGCTGTGGCTGGCTGGCTGCAGCACACTCACCCAGACATAGCTGGGAGTGACTGACATACAGTCTAGGCTCAAGGCTACAAGAGCAAGGCATTGTAAAGGATACCCCAGGTTACAGTGCGCATTAGACCCCAGTATGTGACACACTGATAAGTTCTAAAGTCTTTCAAACTTTGATCTAAGGGTTCAGCTCTTGGTTATGAGGTCATGTCAGCGTGCTGCTCAAGGAGACCACCCCACTCCCACCAGACAGTTCATATTCAGCCTCTTATGCCGCCCAAATCTGTCTTTATTCCTCACTCTCCTGAAACAGATAAAATTAGTCACTGTCCTTTTCTTTAGAGGGCAGAGCATCAAAAGCTAGGTGGCTGCATAACCCACTTTGGGATTTGTCATTAATCACCCCCACCCCACCCACCAGCAAGCCAGGAACACACAAATAGATAGAGTGTATATCGATGCAGAGGTCTGTCAATATTCAACAGGCTGCTTATCCTCTGACCCATGTATGATTACAGCCTTTGAAGTTTTAATGCTGACTCATGCACAGAGGTAGTATTCATAACATTAAATACAACAGTCTCACAATATGCCGGTGCTCATCGTATTTGCCATCACATTGTTCCCCTCTGCTCATGTGTTCTGCTCCTTCCCCCACCATTTGTCTGTCCCCTCTAGTTAGATTGTCTGTTCTTCAGGCCAGGAACTGTCTACTACTCTGTGTTTGTACAGTGCCTAGGACAATGGGGCACCATCCTCCGGCACTCCCGTCAACCCCGATTAATAATATCCAATTTCCTGCTGCTTTGAGCAAAGGAAGCTGGCTTGGGGATGTGACCCATTAAAAATGAGCTGGGGTGAAATGGAATCTCCTTTGTGATGATTTGTGATTGAAAGCACCCCTGAATTCACAGCCTGCACACTATCATAATAAGCTTTGTACAAAAGGCGCCTTGTGAGGTGTCATTTGAAAACAAGTAACTTGATGGTCAATTTAGTGAAATGTCCATAGCAACATTGTATATAAAGTTTACAAATTTCCCATCTGATGAAGTTAGCACAAGTTCAAACCCACGCAGCCCTCACTAGGCAAAAGTTGTTAAATTGAGCTATCCTAAACAAAGGAATATGTGTTTACCTCAATTTACATATAAGTAGTAAACAGGGTCCTTGTGACAGCAAGGGGGGAAATGGCAGGAGACAAGACAACTCTGCATTTCAGCATGCACAGGGGAGAGGAAAAAGCATGGTGCCATCTTCAACACGCAACTGCATGGCATCTTCCTGACAGAATAAACTTTTCTTAGAGGGGGTAAACCTCAGAAGAATCCACTTCAAAGGGTGACTGGACTATAAAAGTGAGGGAGAAAAACACCCATTTCCCCCCATCTCTCTTTTCACCTAAGATGACAAAGGAACCAGCCCTTTGACTCTGGTGGAGATCCTGAGCTGAGAATTTGGTCAACTCTGTTGTTGGGAACATGTGGTTCACAAGCTAAATATGTATCAACGGTATCATTCTGTTGGGGGGGGGGGGAAGCAAACATTCTGGGATGTACGAGCAGGTGTGTTGTAAGCAAGACACAAGTAATTCTTCCACTCTGCTCTGTGCCGATAAGACCTCATCTGGAGTATTGTGTCCAGTTCTGGGTGCCACATTTCAGGTAAGATGTGGAGAAATTGGAGAAATTCTAGAGGAGAGCAACAAAAATGAGCAAAGGTCCTGAAAACACGACCTCTGAGGGAAGATTGAAAAACTTGGGTTTGTTTAATCTGGAGAATGGAAGAGTGAGGGGGGATATGGTATCAGTTTTCAAGTACATAAAAGGTTGTTACAAGGAGGAAGAAAAATTGTTCTCGTTAATCTCTGTGGGTAGAACAAGAGGAAACGGGCTTAAGTTGCAGCAAGGGCAATATAGGTTGGACATTAAGAAAGACTTCCTGTCAGGGTAGTTAAGCCCTGGAATGAATTGCCTAGGGAGGTGATGGAAGCTCCATCATTGGAGATTTATAAGAGCATGTTGGAAAAAAACCTATCAGGGATGATCTAGGTAATGCTTGGTCCTGCCATAAGTGTAGGGAACTGGAGTAGAAGACCTCTCAAGGTCCCTTCCAGTCCTATGATTTTATGATTCTATGTGGTAAGGATTTTACCTTGAAGCAAGTCAAGCTTGTTAAGTTTTATCTACCAGAAAGCATTTTATTTTTATTTCTTATGACCGTTTCTGACATTAATACCTTAGATTTTAAGTGAACACAAGTATATCTCTGCAGTTAAATAAACTTGTTTTATTTTTTAATCAAAACTGATCCAGTGTTGTGTTTAAGCTGAACTGTTTGGTAACTCCAGTTAAAGTAGCTGACTGTCAATATTGACTTCTTACACGGACAACAGACCTAATAGCTGAACCTGGACAGCACAGAACCCACACTTGGGAGTGTGTTGGGGCCACCCTGCAAACAGTAACCGAAGCTGGTAGAAGCTGGAGTGTGACTGGAGCGTTGCTGAGAGGCTGCTGGGATCAGAGCTGCTGGGCTGAGGATGTAGCTCTACACAGGCATTCAAGATGTGACCTGCATGCTGTTAGGCTGCTTGTCGGCGGCCAGGATTGGGAGATACAATAGCAAAGCATTGTGAGGCATTTAGCGTTATGGTGTACGTGGTGATACCACCTCTCTGGGGCCTGGATTGCACTCCAGCATGACACACACATTCCACAGATTCAGTTGATCTTGCTTGTTTTCTTTCCCTTGAGAAGGGTTTCCAGTTTCCAAACCTGATGTGATCTTCTGGCTGGAACAAGTGGAAATTCCCTGGGTCACTCAACTCCAGGGCTCTGAGGAAAAAGAGATCCTGAGAGGGGTCTGTACAGGTGAGAAATCAATTAAACCAACTCAAAAAAGTGTCCATGGCTTAAAGAAATATTTGCGATTCCTATAAAGACCGGTTGAGCTCTCTGAGTTCATGATTGTTTTCAGGAAGTGTGGCATCCTCAAGGCTTCCCACCTGTCCCAACTCCCTCCCCAGTCTACCTCCCCACTGTGTGTTTAATTGAGAAGTAGACCCAGAATTGATCCTCTCGTCTGGGGAAAGGTTTGTGAGAGATTCAACTCTTTATTCGTTTGATCTCTCCAACCCTTATTTTGGTTTGTTCCCACCTTTATTCCTTTCCTCTCTCTGAGGTTCTCTTTTTCTCCGGAAAAAGGAGTGACCTGTGTCTGGTTTCTCTGTTTGTCCTAGCAGGTGATGGGATGGTGAGTGAGAATGAGGAGAAGAATCCTCAAGGAGATGCTGAACAAGTAAAATCACGTGGGATATTATCAGGAAGATCCCAAGGCAATGTTTCTGGGACTTGGGCAGGTGCAAAAGATGATGAGAGTCAGAACACACCACAGAAAAACTTGAGTAAGCGTTCACATCTTATTAGGCATGAAAGAATCAATACTGGAGAGACATCACGTGCATTCCCTGAGTGCAGAAAAAGCTTCAGTCGTATCTCACACCTTAACAGACATCAAAGCATTCACACAGGAGAGAGACCTTACACATGCTCTGAGTGTGTGAAAAGCTTCACTCAGAGATCACACCTGACCATACAGCAGAGAATCCACACGGGAGAGAGACCCTACACTTGCTCTGAATGTGGGAAAAGTTTCATTTGCAGCACAAATCTTATATTCCATCGGAAAATTCACACTGGAGAGAGATCTTACACATGTCCTGAGCGCGGGAAAAGCTTCAGTCATAGGTCAATGCTTATCATTTATCAGAGAACCCACACAGGAGAGACACCTTCGTGTGCGCGGAGTGTGGGCAAAGCTTTATAGACAGATCATCCCTTATTAGACATCAGAGAATGCACACTGGAGAGAGCCCCTACACCTGTCCTCAGTGTGGGAAAAGCTTCAGTTGTACCACACATCAGAGAACCCACACCAGAGAGACACCTTACATGTGCTAGGAGTGTGGGAAGAACTTCAGTCAGAGGTCAATGCTCATCATGCATCAGAGAATCCACACAGGAGAGACGCCTTACACGTGCCCTGAGTGTGGGAAAAGCTTTAGTGACAGATCAACCCTTATTAGACATCAGAGAATCCACACTGGAGAAAGCCCCTACACTTGCTCTGAATGTGGGATAAGTTTTATTCACAGCATGCACCTTACATTCCATTGGAGAATCCACACAGGAGAGAGACACTACTCATGCCCCGTGCATGGGAAAATTTTCATCCGGAGCTCAGGCCTCATTACACTCCAGAGAATCCACACAGGAGACAAACCCTTCAGATGCTTTGAGTGTGGGAAGGGATTCAGTTATAATTCACACCTGGTCTCACATCGGAGAATCCACACAGGAGAGAGACCCTACTCGTGCTCTGAGTGTGAGAAATGCTTCAGGGAGAGCTCAGAGCTCACCAAACATCGAAAAAGCCACACAGGAGAGAGAGACCCTTCTCATGCCATGTGTGTGGGAAAAGGTTCTATCAGAGCTCACACCTCATCAGGCATAAAGGAATCCGCACAGGGCAGTAACATTGTAATTGCATTTATTAGGGCTGGACAAAGACTTTTTTTTTAATACATTGGCTAATTCCCACCTAGTGACCTTTAAGGTGGATTTCACCATTTCCTTCTCTGAGCTCCACCAGTTGAGTTATGGGTCCAAGAACCTGTCAGAAGTGAGGAGAAGTATTCCCCATGTGAGAGAGAGGTGTTGGCATTTACCTGGGCGATCACTCACTGGGAATATCTTATTGGTTTGTTCCCCACAATTCTACGAACATCCCATACTCCGTTGAAATATGTTTTATTGGGAAGAATTAACCAGGGGAGGTATCAAATGCAAGAATCGCTGGATGGACCCTTACACTGATGAATCGAGAGATTAGCATAGATAAGGCCAAACACACGACAATGGTCCCATACGCCCTGCTCTGCCAGGGAGAAGAACATGAGTGCCCGTTACCCATAGAGGAAAATCCAGGAAAGGATCTCCCTTCAAAGTAAGAAAGGAATGCGAAGTCAGGAAGGACCCCGTGGTGGAAGTATGGGCCACGGATGGAAGCTGCTACTACATGCAGTGGAAGCCCATAGCAGGGTATGCAGCCCTCTGGAAATCAGATCAGAAGATCCTACAAGGGACGGTGAGGCCAACCTCTGCACAAGCAGCAGAAGTGGTGGCGATAGCAGTCGTATTAAAAGAAGCTGATACAGAAGCAGCGATAATAATCAGCACCGATTCAGACTGGACCATGCGGGCGTTAGTGGATTGGATGCCCATCTGGATGGAAAGGAAAATGACGGCGGGAGACGGCAAGCCGGTCACCCACACCCGACACCTCTTATATGCCTGGAAGATGGCGCAGGTACGTACTGCTGCAACATATCTGTGCAAGGTGAAGGCGCACAATAAGAAAGTCACCCCCCTTTCAACCTGAAATCGAAGGGTAGACCAGCTAGCTAAAGAAGCAGCATTGATGGGTCCTGAGGAAGAGTGGAAGGAGTCAGACGAGGTGCAGGTACACCCCTATGCCCACAAAAGCCAAGGACAAAAGGTAGTGAAATGGATGTGACGGAACTCCAGAAGAAGGATGAAGACGTTCAGGAGTTGTTGCAGAAACAAGAACACCAAGGATGGAGTGTATTCCAGTCCAAGGAGGGTTTGGTGTTAGCAACCAAACTAGGAGCCAGAGATGAATTACCTGTTCTGGTCATGCCAAGCTGCTTGAGGGAGGAACTCATTGAATTGGCACACCACCAGGGTCATTTCGGACAAGACAAGACGGTGCAATGAGTGCAAGCCGTGGCCTGGTGGCCCAATATAATGGGACATGTCAAGAGGTTCATCAATATGTGTCTCAACTGTGCGGCCAACAACGCAGATAGCAAGGTGATTAAGGGACCAATGAGACACCAGGCCGTGGTAGGACCTTGGAAAAGAGTGCAGATTGACTTTATTGGGCCATTGCCACAGACAGGCTAGGGCAAAAAGTACGTCTTAGCAACTGTAGACTGGTTCAGCAAATGGATCGAGGCGTACGTCACCACGAACAATACTGCAATAACCATGGCCCAGACTTTCCTTAAAGAAGCTTTCGTGAGATATGGCATACCTGACTGCATCGACTCTGACCAGAGCCCCATTTCATCGGGGAAGTAACAAAGCAGTTATGTCAGGCCTTGGGTATTAATCAGAGACTACATATTGCAGGCCACCCCCAGTCCTCGGGGTTGATAGAACGATCAAATCGGACCCTGAAAACCGCCCTGAGGAAAATGGTCTGTATGTCCGGAAAAGATTGAGACCTGGAGTTGCCCCTTGTGTTAATGGCAATCCGATCCACAGTAGGGTCGCATGGGTTCACCCCACATGAAATATTCGTGGGAAGGAAAATGAGAAACCCAGAACTCTGGTGGGTGGAGGGAGGAGTCCCTCCGGATGAGTTCCAGCAGAAAATAAAAATGAATGAGTTTGTCTCCAAAACTCTGGATAGGATCAGAGAGGTCCAGCTTAGGGTGGCCCACCAGCTAAAAGCCAATATCCACACTATTGACAAAAGATTCGGAGTGCAGTTAAAATCCAAAGAATGGGAAGTAGGGGATCGAGTCTTATACCGCTACTATTTGGAGATGGGACACGCTTTGAGTCCCTGCTGGGTAGGACCGGTAAGGATCGTCAACAAAACAGGACCTACGGTCTATCAGGTGGAACTGGTGGGGGAAAAGGGTAAGGGACCCACCACATGGTTTCACAGCTCCCAGCTGAAGCAGTGGAGAGGAGACCAAGCCAGAAGTGGGGATAGCACAAAGAAATAACGATGCCATATTTGCCCCCACAGGTGACGGAATGTGCGTCAATCGCCTGATATTGTGTACATATGTGATGGTGATTGTAAATATGTTATGGTTCAAGAGGGGTCATGGGCTAGAGGTAACCCAAGACAGAGTATATGTATGCACAATTACAAGGACCTCGGCAAGGGAGGAATCACTAGTGGTGGATGTACAGAAGATGTTGCGCACATCCAAACGGGTAGTAGAAATATTTGCTCATATTGAGGATCAGAAATGTTACCTTTATTGGAGAGGAATGACGAGGGATGCCACGGAGAGGGACAAAGATGAAAGGTGGTTCCACCAGAAAGGGTTAGGCCGAGTTATAGTCATGGGCCAAAGGTTTGAAGAAAACCTGGGAAGCCCTGGGAAGTGTGCCTGGTATACCCCAGACGAGAATATGTTTCATCAAATGGTGATGTGTAGAAGCGCAGTAGGCATAAAAGGAGATAAGTGTGGTCAAATACAAGGGCAGGCACCGAGTTTGCTGCCTGACGGGTATTATGCTTTGTCGGTGACCATAAGACTTATGACCTATCTGGAGATGGTACAGGTGACCGTATGTACAGGAAATAGGGAGCGCGAGGGGGAGATCAGGTGCTGCAAAGATAAGCCCGTAGGGAACTCTTCAAATGGGAGAACAAATGAGTTGTGCATGTCCACCCAAAGGACATATAATGTTTTGTGTATAGGATCTATCCCTATGTGCATAGCAGAAACTGATTCAGGAAGGTGGCTAATATCAGGACCCTACAGAATAGGCTGGGAACAAGAGGTAGTAGGTCCACCAAGGATCAGTGGAATCGGCCCAGTAGTGGTGAGCCGCCAGTTGAGAAGTTAATAATAGCATCTGAATACTCCCTAAAATTTTTAAAGATCAAATTGCAGACTGAGGTTCACAGGGTGGAACCCCGCTGTGAACCCTATACCAGAACCCTGCGACTGGACTGGAGAAGTTGGATAAAATCAATTTCTGACCACCAGAGAACGAAAAGAGACATTATGGGCTCAGTGTTAGGAGGAGTAGGGACGGGTTTGGGAGTTTTAAATGCCGTCAACCAGGAGGTGCTGGCCTCTAAACTGGGGTCCGTTAGAAGAGATTTACACTCCATGTCTCAGCCCCTGACATCCTCACTAACTCAGCTAGCCGACATACAAGTAAGGGTAGTCAGCATTTTGCCCGATTGGCTACAGATGCAGACAAAGGATAACCTAGGTGTGGTGTCAGTGCTAGGAGTCCTACGAGAGACTGTATCTAGGGGTTTAGCATGCCTGCAAGCCCAAGGGTGGGTACAATCAGTGGGGCAAGCCATGATTCGATCTGGATTACAGGGAAGAATTCCCATAGAAGTCAGGGAAATACTGAAGGATAACATGACCATGGAATTTGAAAGAGTCCACCAGGAATGGTGGCACTTAATCAATTTTACCATCAACCCCGACACTATGACAGCGGAGATCTTTGTGCTCACCATCAGGAAGACGATGCAAGCGTGGGTTTACCCGTTGGTCCCCTTAGGATTGATAGTCAATACACCCCTGTTATGGCCGGAAGACCTGCCTAGATGGGTAAGGGAAAACGGGAACCAGTGGGAAGTAGTGAATTTACAGGTGTGTACTGGTGAGTTTCACCTGGGATACACATGTGAATCCGGATTAACCGAAACGGAGCACGCATGCTTGAATCAGGAGAGGGGCAGGTGTAACTATAGATTGACTAAGGGAAATCTGTCCAGATCTGCTTTAGTAATTGTAAATGTATCCTGTGTATGTACTTTTATCCTGTAAAATGTTAAAGATAAACACTATGTAAAAAGTGTATCCAATGCCCGGCAAGAATATATGTGTCTGTAAGGCGCACACCATAGAAGGTTGTGACATACGATTTCGATATCCATAAACAAAAATAGTAGAAATGACGCGACACTATAGCCAGTATGAACAAATCGAACCCGTACATTTGGGTGCCAATGTGCACGTGTTGCAGCAGATATTACACCACCCCGATTTAGAGGCTCATCTGATGGCTGTGGCCAAGGAGAGTGAAGAGGTGGCCCTCACGATCCATCACTCTGCAGGGAAGGTAGAGGGTATCTTCCACAGAGTGAAGCAGGATACAGGCTATAATTGGTGGAGGGAAGTATTTTACCCAGGAGCGTCCTCTGTGGCCTACTGGAAGTACTTAATACACCCCATCGTGATCATGCTTGTGTCACAACTGATTTTGTTCCTATTACGGTTGTGGTTGTATATAATTGTTAAATGAGGAACCAAGAATTGAATGTGCTACACCCGAGAGTGAAGGATATCGGTGATACACCTCCACCCGCGAGGTAGCAAGGAGGGGAATTGTTGGGGAATGCTTATATGTTTGTAAATAGGTTTAAAGAGTTAGACTCCATATTGGATAGTAGATCCAAGATGGAGTCAGACATGCTTGGGATCAGGCGAGGATGCTTGGCAGGAAGCCAGCAAAGGCAAGTCAGCCCAGATACGGAGCAAAGAGGAGGGAAGCCTGGGGTTCAGTGCTGTGTGCACTAAACTAGCATGCCGTGTGCACAATAGAGTGCCATCTGCACACCCCAAAAGAGCGGGAAATGATCCTGGCCAGGGATTGGCTCAGGGAAAGGAGAACCAAGTTGATTTAAGGAACTTACTGCCTCAGATAGATGCTGTCCTTCTGAGCGGCAGAGTGGTAGGGACACAACTGGTTTGTGCGGGCGTCATAAATCTAGGACGAGAAGCGGCCGACTGCGGACCTGGAGCCGAAGCAGACGCAGACCAGATCGTGAACAGCACTCCTGGGAAGGAGTGAAGACCAACTGTAAATATCAGAGACTGGGAATCCAAGGGTTGCGTTACTGGTTGTGGGACCTGGGGTTTATCCCCATTGTGTGTATTTTTAACTTCAGTGGTTTTGTGCTTATTATTTGTTACCTCAATAAATTGCCCTTTGTTTGTACACCAGTGGAGTGTCTTACAGTCTGTCCCCGGTGATAGATCCGGAAGCCAGGGTAAAGAACTTCCCCCGTACACTTCCACATTGTGCAATGTGTCCGATGCCAAGTTCAGACTGCAGGACAGATGAATGTTGACTACTGATTATGGTTTTGGGTCTCAGTTTTGCTCTTGTGTCTTGTGCATTTGCATCACTTCTCCGCCTCCTGCTCCTTTGAAATAATGGACTTTGTGAAAATAGATTCACAAGTCTATTTTCTCATGATGAGTCCCAAGTGTGAGACCATGTCCACCAACACTTATGGTGGAAGACCCAGAGATAAATGGAAGGCACTGTTGTTAGTGTAGAACACAACTTTAACCCAGGTTCACTTGGAAAGGGGAATTAAGAGAAAACTAACACACATAAATTTTGTAATCTTTGACTATGTTCTTATCAGTGAAAATGGAATTAAACATGAAGTTATTGAAGAATAAGAGACTGTGGTTGTGTGTGATAGCCTGAATTACATTGTGACAGTCACAGTTATATGGGTTTTCTTCTTCTGGGTTCAAAAAAGAAATAGGTAAATTCATGGAGGATAAGTCCATGAATGGCTATTAGTCAAGATGGCTGAGCCGCTGACCACCAGATGCTTGGCCTGGATGATGGGATGGATCACTCGATGATAATTACCCTGTTTATTCCCCCTGAAGTGTCTGCCATTAGCCACTGTCAGAAGACAGGATGCTGGTCTAGATGGACCATTGGTCTGACCCAATATGGCAATTCTTACATTTCTCTTCTTCTCTAATATAGGAAATGGGGCTAATCCTGTGAAGTTTATTTGATGTAAATTACCGCCTTTGGATTAAAGGGTTGTAAAGTGAAACCTGACTCAAAAGGGGTTGGTGTAGGAGAATATGTAAGAGAAATAGTGTATTTCAACATAAAGACCTAGAATAGACTTGATTTCTCTTTCAGATGGATTTTTCTATAAGTTTTTTAAATAATGTTATGAGATTGGTACACCCTGCTATTTCATATGGAAGAAATTACACGTATCTACGTATGGTCTATTGAACTATAAACTGTGAAAATGATTCTAAAAGAACGTTAGCAACTCAGCTTACCATCTCTCCTAGGAAACTGGCCAATGGATTTTATTCTCATCTGCATGTATAATCAATCTTTTAACCAACGTTATCTCTTTTTTTTTAAAAAATAAATATTAGTTCATAAGTATTGTCTGTAAGTGTGTGTTTGGGTAATATCTGAAATATTCATTGACCTGCTGTGTAATGTGCCCGTTCCTTTGGGATTGGTAAATCTTTTCATACAATGGATGAGGTTTTCATAAATCCCCATCATATTTGACTTGGCTGTGTGGGGTGGAAGCCAGTGGGCTGGATGGCTTTAAGAGAGCTGTCTTTTTGGCTTCTGGATAACCAGCAAAGTAACAAGAAGCTGTTTGTTGCTGGCTTGCTGAACCTAATTTTAGAAATAACCACCAGTATTGTGGGTTTGACTGCCCCATTCCGTGCAGTTTTGCCCCATTTAAGCTAGCTCAGCGAGTCTCCCCTAGGGACCAATGTCACAAGTGCAATTTTCTTGTCTGGTGCAAAACAAGTTTACACCACCTGTGGATCTAGCCATTGACTTTAATGGAGCCATGGGGATCTGGCTCCTCTTCCTAGCAGGGGCAAATCTTCCTAGGAATATTGTGCTCCCCTGCAAGGCGCTGCCCAGGGCTGGATCGTTAGAGGGCTGAGCCTCCTCCTTGACTGCACTTGGTGCTTGGGGGTGCCCAGTGCCTCTGAGAGCACAGGAGAAAGACAGGGATTTTTTTCCCAGTTGCTGGGTTTAAGCAAGGACAATAGCTTTTCTTTTTGCAAGGGCCAGGAGGCAGCATCACAGGCTCAGGGAGGGGCAAACTTGCACAGAGAACTGACTCAGCTCCAGTCACTTGCACTGCAAATAGGTCAATGGGACAGGGAGTAAAATGGGACATTGATTCCCCCAGGCAACTTTCTGCTCCTTCCCCAGCTGTGTCCTGCCATTCCAGCGGGATGCGAGAGACGAAACCCCCTCAGCAATCCTTGGATACAGGCCATTTTCTCACAGGGAGCTGCAAATGCTGCTTGTTTGCAGCTCAACCAGTGCTTACACTATGGCCTTCACCTGTGCCTCACATCCTTCACGTTGATCCATCCATCCCGTCACCCCTTCCCAGCTTCTGGCCATTCTAATGCCACAACTGCTCAGTTTTATAGGCGCTAGCATGCCAAGTCACCAAATCAGGCTGGTGAGTCTTGCCCACATGCTCACGGTTTAGCTGATTGCCATATCTGGGGTTGGGAAGGAATTTTCCTCCCTCGTATTTCTTTCCTCCACTCTCTCTGCCATTCCCCTCGTGCTCTCATTTCCCCTGAATTTTCTCAGGAACTCACCCCACAGCATTTAGGAAAGGCCAGAGATTCTATAATCTACACAAGTCAAACCACTGCAGAGGAGGAAATGAGTCTCTATGAGAAACTATTTCACACAACAGACTGTCAACCTGTGGAACTCATTGCCAGGGGATGTATTTAAAGCCAAAACTATAACTGGATTAAAAAAAGAATAGATCCATCAAAGGCAATTAGCCAAGATGAGCAGGGACCATGCTCTGAGGGTCCTAAGCCTCTAGCTGCCAGAAGCTGGGAGTGGATGAATCACTCAATAATTGCCATGTGCCATTCATTACCTCTGAGGCATCTGGAATTGGCCACTGTCAGAAGGCAGGATACTGGGCAAAATGGACCGTTGGTTTGATCCAGTCTGGCTGTTGTTATGTTCTCTGCCTGCTCCCAAAGTTACCCCCCAACAAAAGGGGAGGGAATAGATCTGGCAGAGACTCCATAACGGAAATTTCTGCCCGAAGGCAAATGTGTAAGAAGTGCTGAGAAGGGATGAGTGCCCCTCAGCCCCCCTCAAAAAAACCAGGAAATCCCCAGAACCTCAGCATCCCCAGCAAAGAGGGTGCACCCCTGGAGCACACAGCTTTTGTGTCTTGGATAAAACCCTGCTGCATGGGTGCCTGATCTACAGCACTCGGTCCTGCGCTGATGGAACCTTTCCCTCCAGCACAATCCACACTGACTTTCTAAGGGACTGGCGCTTGCCTCCTGCATGGAAGAGGTATTAAGACTGTGCAGGGAAACCCCACTAGATATTGAGTCCCCCACTTTACCCAGTAGATCATCGCAGTGGGGGAGGACAACAGAAACCAGAGACATGAGGGATTGAATCCAGGGCCTAAGGTAGGCAAAGCACACATCCTTCCAGTGAGCGAGGCAGCCTTCCCTGTATGTTACACCCAAATTCCTGCTTTTCCCAGAGCATCCGGTGCCTTCACAGCTGCATGGAAAGCAGATTTTCCTCTCCCTCCCAGTGTTCTCTCTGGCTGGGGCGTTGGTTCAGGCAGGGGAGGGGTTCATAGGGAATTAATGCCTTTACAGCAGGGCCACACGCCATGCAGCAGAGTGATGGGGGGTGTGTGCCCTGGACTCAGGATATAGGATATATATCAATGTTCAATAAACAATCAGAAAGCGATGGTTCCTCACCCCACACCACTCACCGGGGCAGCAGGGAGCTCATGCTCTAATGTAGATAGTCCTAGTACTTGCATTTCAGTGCAGCTTAGAGCTGTGGCAGTTTTATTTCCCATTTCTTTTTGTTCTCTATATAATGAACAACTTGTAGAGTTGACCCACTGCCACATATTCCATCTGGCTTTTAGGTTTCCCAGCCTGATCTGTACCAAATCTACATTGGTGTGTACTTGCTTCTGGATCAGACTGTCCTGCACCTTAGATAAAGAGTTTAGTTTATTCTTGATCACTTCCAAATCTACAGAGTTCAATAGCCCCGCTCCAGTACCGATTACTCCCAAGGCAGTATCAACGGTATCTCATTTGCATCTGGTTTTAGGAGCCTGATGCGTGCAGACACAAGCCAACAAAATAGGGAGTGCATACGGGACGCATCGTGGCTCCGCATGGGATACATTTAAACGAGTCCAGTCCATATCTACCCTCATTTCAACCAGCAGGGGGTTAACCAGAGCTTTTACGGGTTCACATTGTAATTTAAACAATTTAGGTTTTTCCATGGCTATGGGGGTGTTTCTAATAAATGCAAACTCTTTTCCCCATGTCCTAACAAACGTGTCTGGGAACTAATCAGGAAATTTTCCTCCCCTTTTAATGGGGCAGTACCCGATGGTTACTGTAAGGGTGGTGCCTGCCTTGATTACTCCATCCCAGACTCGGGGATAATTTACACTCCTGGTGGTTTCTCCATAAATCCCAGCTATAGTTACCCCTATTTGCCAGTGATTCTCCCACCGTGGGTAAATAGCTAAGTTGGACAAATTAGCTTCCAATAAGGTGGGTCCTTCCCTTACATACACATGCGTGTTCCCCAGGGGTATTAATCACTGGTTTGAGCTGGCGTTATACCAGGAAATTAAAATTGCGGGATCTTCCTCCAATATCCAGATCTCATCCTAGAACTCTGTGTTATTTGATCTGTATTGGTTTACGGCGGGGAGTTCTTGTGTCCCAGAAGGAGTGTGTGTAGTGGTGAGCTGTAATGGGATGAAAAGGTATCTGTAACATTCATACGCGATTCCCATTTTCGTCAGTAGGTGGCGTTTGAGGTCTGTTAATAGAGCATGGTCCAAGCGCCGGTCAGTTTCTGATGCAGTACTTCCAACCTATGAGGAGGAGGAGGAGGAGAAGAAAAGAAAAGAAAAGAACCCACGATGGTGAACTGCAGCTTCCACGACTCTGGGTTTGCAGGAATCATGTGGGTTTTCGGATTCTGGGTCGCAGTTATCTGTTAATAATAAAGGTTATTTAAGCAAACAATTTCATCTGAATAACCTTACTGACTACCCTTACTTGTACTCTCCAGGCTCTGTTCCCTGTAGTTTAGCTGAGAGTCGTTAGGGGGCAATTAGGAGCAGCTGGGGCTAATTAGGGACCACCAGGTGCTCCATAAAAACCCTCTGACCCAAACAGACAGGGCACGAGCTGGGAGGAGCAGGAGTGCTGTGCTGTGCTGTGCTGTGCTGTGCTGTGCTGTGCTGTGCTGTGCTGTGCTGTGCTGTGCTGTGCTGTGCTGTGCTGTGCTGTGCTGTGCTGTGCTGTGCTGTGCTGTGCTGTGCTGTGCTGTGCTGTGCTGTGCTGTGTGTAGGAGTACTGATTGCGAGGAGGAACAGACCAGAGTGCAGAGATTCTGTGGAGGAGCAGGCTGGAGGAAGGTACCAGGCTCAAGAAGCCAGAAGGAGGGGGAAAATTAGCCCAGGGGAAGAGAGTTTGCAGCTGGGAACACGGTGCCAGCAGCACATAGCTGCTTCTCACAGGGCCCCTGGGCTGGGACCCGGAGGAGTGGGTGGGCCCGGGTCCCTACCCCCTCCTCGGGGAAACTGGAGTGGCTGGAGACGCCCTGACCCACTACAAGCAATGGAAGCATGAGGCCCACTAGGGTGTACTTGGCTATCTGCCACAAGACACAGTGAAACCTTGTCTTTATGGAAATTGGTGAAGGAGGGAAAGATTACCATCCCAGCTCCCCATTCACCAACCCTCCTCGATGGGGTAATGACAAAAAGGAAAGCCACCTTCATGGAGAGGAAAGAGAGCAGAAGGCCAGGTGTAACAAAACACCTCGTGTGTCCTGGTCTTTACATTCCCATTATAGCAATATCAAGCACAGAATAACACAGAGGGGTGGTGTACAATCACACATACAATCATACATATATCACCAAAATCCCCACATCCACCACACATAGAGCAGTCATAGCCCTTGGAGAGAAAGCAAAGCGGACTTTAATGCATCCAGTGGGCAGCAGTCTTCACATTCAATGACACACAAACTAGCCCGAGACTGGCACTGGAAAAGGCGTTCCTAGCAGGGTCCTGGCACAGCCTCCTGGTGGGAATCCCAACGTCCTCCCCATTCAATAAATCAGCGTTTTTCAAACAGGGGGTCATGAGGTGGTTATGTGGGGGTTGCAAGCTGCATACCCCGACCCTGGCCAGGCACAGGGCTGTGAGCCTCCTTGCTTTCTCCTGGCAGAGGAACATGGGGGAAAGAGATGAGCGGTGATACAGTCACTACTCACCCCCCCCCCCCCCCCCAAGCATTCCTCTGCACCTCCCATACGAGTGGTAAGGGGGAGAGCGAGAAGCAACGCCAGAAATCTCTGCATCCAGGTCACTTTCCCCATCTGGGCAGTGCTGTGAGGCGAGCATCAGGAGCTGCTGCTCTCTGCCCTCCCCTTACACAGCCCAGGTGGAGAAAGTGACCGGGATGCAGGGAGCCCGGACATTGCACCTCACTTTCCCCGCTCATAGTCCCCAGGGGGTGCAGAGGAGCAGCTTTTGATTTGGGAGCCAGCAGCAATAACAGTCGCTCTGTGCATGCAGGACTGTTTCCCCAGGTGGGCGCAGGAGGGGGTTGCAGGGTGCAGGGGTGAAGAGGGCACAGTGCAGGGGTTAGAGGCAAAGGGGGAGTGGGGAGCCTGCAGGGAGGCCAGGAGCAGGCACCCACGGGGATGGCTCAGAGGCTTGCTATGTGAATGGAGTCACCAATGCAAAAAGTTTGAGAAGCACTGAAATAAACATGTCCATGTAAACAAACACAGAGGAAGCTGAAAGGAAAAAAAGGTCAGAAGCTTGAAATTGTAGAAAACCGAGAAGGTGAAGCAAAGGGACAAAAGGAAAAATCTCTGGCCAGCAGAATCAGGGACAATATGAAGGAAGGTTATTTTTCGTATATTAATCACAAAAGAATCCTAACAATGGTATCGGTCCATTGCTAGATGGAAGTGGCAGAAGTAAAAATGTTCAGTGAATATTTCTCTACTGGATTTGGGGAAAAGCAAGCAGTTGATGTAGTCATATCTTTACCATGATGGAGACCACAGTTTTGTCATCACAACAAACTCATGAGGGCGTTAAATAGCAGCTACAAAAGCCAGGCATTTTTAAAACAGCAGTTCCAGATATCTTCCATTCAAGAATTAAAAAAAAAAAAAAAAACAGGCTGAGGAGCTCAGTGGATGAAAATCAACATTAATTAATAGGTCTTAGAATGCTGGGGAAACTCCAAAAGAGAGGAAAAAAACTAATGTTGACACAATATTTAAAAAGGGACGACCGAGATAACTATAAGGCTATCTGACATCAATCTGGGCAAGATAATGGAGGGGCTGATACTGGATTTGTTTATTAAAGAATTAAAGGAGAGTGATATAATTCAGACCAATCCACATAAGTTGAGGAAAAACAGATCCTCCCAAACTAAATGGATTTTTTTTGGTATGAGATCAGAAGTTTGGTTGATAAAGAAACAGTGTTAATGCATACTTATGATTCCTGTAAGGTATTTGACTTGGTACAGCATTATATTTAAATACCTAGCACAATACAAAATTAACATGACATACATTAACTAGATTCAAAAACAGCTAACTGACAGATTTCAAAATGTAATTGTAAATGGAGAAGCACCGTCCAAAGGGTTGTGTTTCTAGTAGGGTCCCAGAGGGATTGGTTCTTGGCCTTACACTATTTAATTTGTTTGTCAATGACTTGGAAGAGAAGATATCGTCACGGGGAAGTTTGGAGATAACACAAAGTTTGGGGGAGAGGGAAATAATGACGTGTGTCAGTCACCGGAAGTTTTCGCAGCCCTGGCCAGGGGATTATTTGCTGGGGAAAATAGGGGAAGTTCCACTCCCAAATCTCAGGAGTCTGCTTCTTCAAACAAGGCCCTCGATTTCTCTGGCAAGTTTGTCCCCTTCCTTTCCCCACCCATGGCATTTACTGCCCTGCCCCATCTCCAGCAGCTCCCACCTTCCTATGTATTCACTGCCCATTTCCCTGCAGCCAGACCCCACCACCAGTTCCATGATAACCCCTTACCTCAGCTGACTCCACTGCAGCCATTTCCTTTCCCTGGAAGGATGGGATGATCCAGAGCAAAACATCGTCATTATTCTGTAGCCTGTCAGGGCAAAAAGGGCAATTGGAGAGATTTCAGAAGGGGATTTTGTCCATTTCATAGAGTCCCACCAGATTTTTTCCCTGGAAACTGACATTCTAGGTTCCTAGGTTTCCCTAGGAAACTGACATTGGGAAATACTTAGTGACTTCATTAGAAGTAGGATTTCCCATCAGGATTGACCCCTCCCAGACATGATTAACCCTTCCCAGACAAGATCTGCACTACAGAGGCCTATACTACGTCGACGTAAGCGGAGTTGCATTGACTTAGTCGTGTGCATCTATGCATTTAAATTTGTCTCCACCAAGGTAAGCTCCCCATTATATCAGCATGGTAACACCACTGCCCGAGCAACGTTGAGCCATTGTTGATGTGCTGAGGTCAACACAGTGCAAGTGCAGAGAGCGTGTTGCCTCTGTCAACCCTACCAGTTCTCCAGCAGCTGTCCTACAATGCCCAACACCAACCATTTTAGTCACAATTGCGAAATCCACTACCCATAGGTCAAGGAGCCCGGAAGACCAACTCCGCTTAAAACCCTGCAACTCTTTAAATGCCTTGTCCGGTCATACCTCCAGCCATGATCCTTTGTTGTGTGCAGCTGATCAGTTGACAAAGACAGCTACATGCTCCAAATGAGCTGCAACCAGTATAGACAGAAGATATTGAATTTCCTGTGCCTGTGGGGAGAGAAAGCTGTATAGGCACAGCAATGGATGATAGAATATTAGGGTTGGAAGGGACCTCAGGAGGTCTCCAGTCCAATCCCCTGCTCAAAGCAGGACCAACCCAAATTAAATCATGCCAGCCAGGGCTTTGTCAAGCTGGGCCCTAAAAATCTAAGGATGGAGATTCCACCACCTCCCTAGGTGACCCATTCCAGTGCTTCACCCCCTTCCTAGGGACAAAGTTTTCCCTAATATCCAACCTTGACTTCCCATACTGCAACTAGAGACCATTGCTTCCTTGCTTCCTAGCTTCCTTGCTTCCTCGCATGCTTCCTTGTTTCCTAGCTTGCATGCTTGCTTGTTTATTTCCTTGCTTGCTTACTTCCTAGCTTGCTTGCTTCCTTGGTTCCCAGCTTGCTTGCTTGCTAGCTTTCATCCTTGCTTCCTAGCTTGCTTCCTTGCTTGCTTGTCCCCTAGCTTGCATGCTTGGTTCCTTGCTTGCTTCCTTATTTCCTTGCCTCCTAGCTTGCTTGCTTACTTCCTAACTTCCTTGCTTTGTAGTTTGCTTGCTGGCTTCCTGGCTTCCTAGCTTCCTAGCTTTTATGATTGCTTCCTTGCTTCCTAGCTCGCTTCCTAGCTTGCTTGCTTGCTTCCTCGTTTGATTGCTTCCTTCCTAGCTTCCTAGCTTGCTTGCTTGCTTCCTTGCTACTTAGTTTGCTTGCTTGCTTGCTTCCTAGCTTCCTAGCTTTCATGATTGCTTCCTAGCTCGCTTCCTAGATTGCTTGCTTGCTTCCTCATTTGATTGCTTCCTTCCTAGCTTCCTAGCTTGCTTGCTTGCTTCCTTTCTACTTAGTTTGCTTGCTTGCTTGCTTGCTTCCTAGCTTCCGTGCTTGCCTCTTAGCTTGCTTGATTGCTTCCTATCTTCCTACCTTGCTTGCTTCCATGCTTCCTTGTTACCTAGCTTCCTTGCTTGTTTCCTTGCTTACTTCCTTGCTTTCTTCCTTGCTTCCCTGCATCCTAGCTTCCTAGCTTGCTCACTAGATTCCTAGCTTCCTATCTTGCTTGCTTCCTTCTTATCTAGCTTCCTATCTTCCTTCCTTGCTTGCTTCCTTGATTCCTAGCTTTCTAGCTTCTTTCCTACCTTGATTCCTAGCTTGCTTGCTTGCTTGGTTTTTTCCCTGATTCCTAGCTTGCTTGTTTGCTTGCTTCCTTGCTTCCTAGCATGTTTGCTTGCTTGCTTCCTTGATTTCTTGCTTCCTTCCTTGCTTCCTAGCTTTCTTGCTTTCTTCCAAGCTTCCTAGCCTGCTCGCTTGCTTCCTAGCTTCCTTGCTTAACTTCTTGCTTGCATGCTTGCTTCCTAGCTTCCTTGCTTGACTTCTTGCTTGCATGCTTCCTTCCTAGCTTCCTTGATTGCTACCTTTATTACTATCTTCCTACCTTGCTTGCTTGCTTCTTTGTTTCCTTGCTTGTTTCTCTGTTTCCTAGCTTTCTTGCTTCCTTGCTTACTTCGTGGCTTCCATGCTTACTTACTAGTTTCCTTGCATGCTTCCTTGCTTCTGAGCTTCTTTGCTTGCTTCTTTCCTTCCTAGCTGCCTAGCTTCCTTCCTTGCTTCCTAGCTTGCTTGCTTCCTTGCTTGTGAGCTTCTTTGCTTGCTTCTTTGCTTCCTAGCTGCCTGGCTTCCTAGCTTGCTTGCTTGCTTCCTAGATTGCTTGCTTTCTTGCATGCTTCCTTGCTTCCCAAACTTGATTGCT
Source organism: Emydura macquarii macquarii (assembly GCF_026122565.2). Lineage (NCBI taxonomy): Eukaryota > Metazoa > Chordata > Testudines > Chelidae > Emydura > Emydura macquarii. The sequence goes on from NW_027133313.1 coordinate 34,961, forward strand.
TGCTTATTTCCTAGATAGTTTGCTTGCTTCTTTGATTCCTAGATTGCTTGCTTCCTTGCTTGTGAGCTTCTTTGCTTGCTTCTTTGCTTCCTAGGTGCCTGGCTTCCTAGCTTGCTTGCTTCCTAGATTGCTTTCTTGCATGCTTCCTTGCTTCCCAGCTTGCTTGCTTGCTTGTTTCCTACCCTCCTTGCTTGCTTCCTTGCTTGCTGGCATGCTTCGTTGATTCCTAGCTTTCTTGCTTGCTTCCTTTCTTCATAGCTTCCTGGCTTCCTAGGATCCTTCCTACCTTGATTCCTAGCTTGCTTGCTTGCTATCCTGCTTCCTAGCTTTCTTGCTTCTTTGCTTCTTAGCTTGCTTGCTTCCTTCCTAGCTTGCTTCCTTCCTTCCAAGCTTGCTTCCTTGATTCCAAGCTTACTTGCCTGTTTTTTTGCTTCCTGGCTTCCTTGCTTGATTCCTTGTTTCCTAGCTTCCTTCCTTGCTTCCTTGTCTTCTTCCTAGATTTATTGCGTTTTTCCTTTCTTCATAGCTTTCTTGTTTGCTTCCTAGCTTCCTTCCTTGCCTCGTACCTTGTTTGCGTCCTTCCTTCCTTTCTATCTTCCTTTCTATCTTTCTTTCTAGCTTCCTAGCTACCTTTCTATCTTGCTTTCTAGCTTCCTATCTTACTTCCTACCTTGATTCCTAGCTTGCATGCTTGCTTGGTTGCTTCCCTGTTTCCTAGCTTCCTTGCTTCCTTGCTTGCTTGCATGCTTCTTTGCTTCCTCGCTTGCTTGATTCCTTGTTTCCTACCTTCCTACCTTCCTTGCTTTCTAGTTTGCTTCCTAGCTTGCTTGCATGCTTCCTTGCTTCCTAGCTTCCTAAATTCCCACCTTTCTTGCTTGCTTGCTTCCGCACTTGCTTGCTTGCATGCTTCCTTGCTTCCACCTTCCTAGCTTGCATCCTTCCTTGATTCCTAGCTTGCTTGAATGCTTTCTTTCTTCCAGGCTCGCTCGCTGGCTTGCTTGCTTCCTGGCTTCCTAGCTTGTTTGCTTGATTTCTTGTTTTCTAGCTCCCTAGCTTGCTTCCTTGCTTGATTGCTTCCTAGCTTGCTTGCTTGCTTTCTAGCTTCCTTGCTTGACTTCTTGCTTGCATGCTTGCTTCCTAGCTTCCTTGCTTGATTCCTTGCTTGCATGCTTCCTTCCTAGCTTCCTTGATTGCTACCTTTATTACTATTTTCCTACCTTGCTTGCTTGTTTCCTTGGTTCCTAGCTTTCTTGCTTCCTTGCTTTCTTGCTTACTTCCTGGCTTGCATGCTTACTTCCTAGTTTCCTTGCTTGCTTCCTTGCTTCTGAGCTTCTTTGCTTGCTTCTTTCCTTCCTAGCTGCCTAGCTTCCTTCCTTGCTTCCTAGATAGTTTGCTTGCTTCTTTGCTTCCTAGATTGCTTGCTTCCTTGCTTGTGAGCTTCTTTGCTTGCTTCTTTGCTTGCTTCTTTGCTTCCTAGATGCCTGGCTTCCTAGCTTGCTTGCTTCCTAGATTGCTTTCTTGCATGCTTCCTTGCTTCCCAGCTTGCTTGCTTGCTTGTTTCCTACCCTCCTTGCTTGCTTCCTTGCTTGCTTGCATGCTTCGTTGATTCCTAGCTTTCTTGCTTGCTTCCTTTCTTCATAGCTTCCTGGCCTCCTAGGTTCCTTCCTACCTTGATTCCTAGCCTGCTTGCTTGCTATCCCGCTTCCTAGATTTCTTGCTTCCTTGCTTCCTAGCTTTCTTGCTTGCTTCCTTTCTTGCTTACTTCCTTACTTCATAGATTTCTCCCTAGCTTCCATGCTTGCTTCCTGGCTACCTAACTTCCTAGCTTGCTTGCTTCCTTCCTTCTCTCCTAGCTTCCTTCCTTCCTTCTTTGCTTGCTTGCTTCCCTGCTTTCAAGCTTCCTTGCTTCCTTGTTTGTTTCCTTGCTTTCAAGATTTCTTGCTTCCTTCCTTGCTTGCTTGCTTGCTTGCTCCCTTGCTTGCTTCTTTGCTTCCTATTTGCTTGCTTGCTTGCTTCCTAGCTTTCTTGCTTACTTCCCTGCTCCCTAGCTTCCTTGCTTGCTTCCTCGCTTGCTTGCTTGCTTCCTTGCTTCCCAGCAACAAAGCTAGCAAGCTAGTAAGCTAGTGAGCAAGGAAACAAGCAAGCAGGCTAGGGAACAAGGAAGGAAGCAAGCAACCAAGCAAGGAAGTAATTAGGACGCTTGGAAGCAAGCAAGGAAGGAAATGAGCAAAGAAGCTGGAAAGCAAGCTAGGAGGCAAGAAAGCAAGGAAGCTGGGAGGCAAGCAAAGAACCTAGGAAGTAGACAATCAATCAAGCAAGCGAGGAAGCAAAGAAACAAGGAATGACACTAGGAAGGAAGCAAGCAAACAAGGAAGTTAGGAAGCAGGCTAGGGAATAAGGAAGTAAGCAAGCAATGAAGCAAGGAAGGAACTCGGATGCTAGGAAACAAGAAGCAAGCAAGCAAGCTAGGAAACAATGAAGCAAGCAAGCAAGCAAGCTAGTGTGCAAGGAAGCAAGTAAGCAACCAAGCAAAGAAGAAACTAGGACGCTAAGAAGCAAGCAAGCAAGCTAGGAAAAAAGGAAGCAAGCAAACAAGCAAGGAAGCAAGAAATCAAGCAAGCAAGGAAGGAAGGAAGCAACCAAGGAAGCTAAAAAGAAAGGAAGCATGCAAGCTACCTAGGAAGCAAGGAAGAAAGCTAGAAAGGAAGGAAGGAAACAAGGAAGGTAGGAAGGAAGCAATTAAGCAAGGAAGCAAGAAAGCAAGCTAGGGAGCAAGAAAGCAAGCAGGAGTTAGGGAAGCAAGCAAGGAAGCTAGGAAGCAAGGAAGCAAGCAAGATAGGAAGCAAGGAAGCAAGTAAACAAGCAAGCAAGGAAGGAAGCTAGGAAGCAAGCAGGCCAGGAAGCTAAGAAGTTAGGAAGCAAGAAAGCAAACAAGGATACTAGGAAGTAAGGAAGCAAGGAAGTTAGGAAGCAAGGAATCTATGAAGCAAGGAAGAAAGCAAACAAGCTAGGAAGCAAGCAAGCAAGCAAGCAAGCAAGAAAATAGGAAGCAAGCAATGAAGCTAGGAAGCAAGCAAGTAAGGAAGCTAGGAAGCAGGGAAGCAAGCAAGCAAGGAAACATGGAAGAAAGCTAGGAAGCATGGATGCAAGGAAGGAAGGAAGCTAGGAAGCAAGCAAGTTGCAAGAAAATTGATAGCAAGGAAGGAAGCAAGCAAGCTAGGAAGCAAGGAAGCAAGCAAGCAAGGAAGCAAGAAAATAGATAGCAAGGAAGTAAGCAATGAAGCTAGGAAGCAAGGAAGCAATGAAGGAAGCAAGTTAACTAGGAAGCAAGGAAGCTAAGAGGGAAGCAAGCAAGGAAGCAAGCAAGCTACAAAGCTAGGAAGGAAGGAAGCAAGCACGTGAGCAAGTTACGAATCAAGCAAGCAAGCAAGCAAGCAAGCTAGGAAACAAGGAATCAAGTAAGGAAGGAAGGAAGCAAGGAAGCAGCCAAGCAAGGAAGGAAGTTAGGAAGCTAGGAAGCAAACAAGGAAGCTAGGAAAGAAGGAAGACAGCAAGCTAGGAAGCAAACAAGCTAGCAAGAAAATAGATAGCAAGGAAGCAAGCAAGTAAGCTAGGAAGCAAGCAAGCAAGCAAGGAAGCATGGAAGGAAGCTAGGAAGCAAGGAAGCAGGCAAGAGAGCTAGGAAGAAAGGAAGCTAGAAAGCAAGGAAGCAAGCATGCCAGCGAGGAAGCATGCAAGGAAACTAGGAAGCAAGCAAGCAAGCTAGGAAGCAAGTAGGCAAGCAAGGACGCCAAGAAGCAAGCTAAGAAGGAAGGAAGCAAGCAAACACGCTTGAAAGCTAGGAACCAGGAAGCAAGCAAGCAAGTTAGAAAGCTAGGAAGCCAGGAAGCAAGCAAGCAAGTTAGAAAACAAGGAAGCAAGGAAGTTAGGAAGCAAGTACGGAAGGAAGGAAGCAAGCAAGCTCGGAAGGAAAGAAGCAAGGAAGCAAGCTAGGAAGCAAAAGAAGGAAGCTAGGAAGCAAGGAAGAAAACAACAAAGCTTCGAAGCAAGCTAGGAAGAAAGGAAGCAAGCATTGAAGCTAGAAAGCTAGTAAGCAAGCAAGGAAGCGAAGGAGCTAGGAAGTAAGGAAGCAAGCAAGCAAGATAGGAAGCAAGGAAGCAAGCTAGAAAGCAAGCAACGAAGCCAGGAAGCAAGCAAGGGAGCTAGGAAGCAAGCACGAAAGCAAGGAAGCATGGAAGCTAGGAAGCAAGCTAGGAACCAAGGAAGCAAGCAAGGAAGCAAGAAAGCAAAGAAGTGAGTTAGGAAGCAAACAAGAAAGCTAGGAAGCTAGGAAGGAAGAAAGCATCAAGCAAGTAAGGAAACTGGGAAAAAAGGAAGCAAGGAAGAAACCTAGGAATCAAGGAAGCAAGCAAGAAAGTTAGGACGCAAAGAAGAAGAAAAGCAAATAAGCAAACTAGGAAGAAAGGAAGCTAGGAATCAAGGCAGGAACCAAAGAAGCTAGGAAGCATGGAAGCTAGGAAGCAACCAAGCAAGGAGGCAAGCAAGCAAGATAAGAAGAAAGGAAGATAGATGGATGGATGGAAGATAGATGGATGGAAGGAACATAGATTGATGGATGAATGTACGATCGATGGAAGTAAGATAGATAGATGGATGGATGGACGATGGCTGGAAGGAAGATACACAGATGGATGGATGGATGAAGGATGGAAAGAAGATGGATAGATGGACGATGGATGGAGGAAGATGGATGGATGGATGAGGAATGGAAGGAACTTAGATGGATGAATGGTGGATGGAAGGAAGATAGATAGATGGATGGATGTAAGATGGAAGGAAGATATATTGGATGGATGGATGGATGGATGGATGGAAGGATGGATGGATGGATGGATGGACAGATGGAAGGAATGAAGATGGATGGATGGAAAATAGAAGGAAGATGGATGGAAAGTGGATGGATGGATGCATGGATGGATGGATGGAAGGAAGGAAGGAAGATGGATGGATGGTGGATGGATGGATGAATGGAAGATGGAT
>NW_027133313.1:45000-115070 GCF_026122565.2 Emydura macquarii macquarii
GCAGCCACTGACAGAAATGGTTTTGTACTTTGCTAAGAAATTCACCAGCATCTTAGGGACAATGGCTGAGGAATAGCAGATATTGACAAAGGACAAATGAGTCAGGAAGAAGTACATGGGGGTGTGGAGGTGAGGAGCTACCCTTATCACCAGCATGATCAGAATTTTCCCTACCACGGTGCTTAGGTAAATAACTAAAAACACCGGAAACTGGAAAATTTGAAGTTGCAGGTCATTGGAAAGTCCCACAAGAATAAAGTCATTCACACTGGTTTGGTTTTCCATTCACACTTAGTGACCTGCAAAAAGAGAAAAATAAATTAAATAAACTAATTCAATAACAGGTTATGGAAATTCCATGAGATAGATGATAGATAGATAGATAGAAAACCCAGGTGAGATTTTGAAAGCCAAGTGGACTAAGATGCACAAATTCTCATTTCTATTTTGACACTGTACCTTGGATAAAAATAAAGTAGATCCTATTCCATGTAGATTTACACAAGTATTTTCTTTAGTTACACAGATGTCAATACCTTGTCCAATTAGTTCTCAAACATTTCTCATGCTGTGAGCCATAAAAAAGAGATCTGCTTTTAGAAACCTGCTGTACAACTCTTTCTTCTAAAGCAGATCCTGTATCATCCTTCTATGCTCTGTGTTGGGTTATGGGGTGGACAAAAAGTATTAAGAAGGTAAGTTGAAAACAGCCATCCAATCAGCACTGTCTTTGGTCAGATAACTTTGTAAAAGTGGCATAGTGAATATCTGTGTCTAGTGTGTGTCAGGGATTCGTATCAGTAGGTCTCATTAACTCCCATGTTAGTCGAGCTTCTCCCCAGCACAGGTACCATGGCTTGAGTGGAATTATCCCAGCAGCAAACTGGACTGAGCAGTGGTGAATTAAGCCTAATATGTGACAGGCTTGCAAACCAAGGATGTTTTTCACTAGTTTCCATCCCTGGATGTTAAACATGGGACAGGAAAATAAAGAGGAGTTCTCTCTTTCTAGCATAACCTTATAGGCCAAGATTTTCCATAGTGGGCGGTGATTTTGATTTTCTCAATTTTTGGATGTTTGACTTGACAAAACATGAAGGGGCATGATTTTCAGAAATTGCTGGGCATCCTGGTCTAAAAACCACACATTATTAAGGGGTCTAAATCCTGAGGCAGCCAAAATCTTCCCCATCAGCAATGCAGTTTCATCAGACCTAATTCTGACACTTATTTGACCTGTCTGTACATATTCTGCCCTCAATCAAAGAGGTGAAGCACTGGAATGGGTTACCTAGGGAGGTGGAGGAATCTCCATCCTTAGAGGTTTTTAAGGTCCGGCTTGACAAAGCCGTGGCTGGGATGGTTTAGTTGGGGTTGGTCCTGCTTTGAGCAGGGGGTTGGACTAGTTGACCTCCTGAAGTCACTTTCAATTCTCATCTTCTCTGAGTCAATGAAATCTGTGTAACCCCACTGACTTCAAAAATCAATCCCAGTGCAAATGAGTAGACATTTTGGTTGATGACACACATGAAGGAGAAGAAGCTATCTCAAATGCCTGTAGTGTCACTGTCTCTCAGTCTCATTTTGCTGAGGAGAAGTGATGTGAGCTGAAGGAAGGAATTGGTTGAATAGTAGATGTCATTGGTACATAAGCAAATGGCAGAATACAACAGCACTTCTCAGACCATTTCACTGAACTAGATCTCCATGGACAGACCCCTGCACCCATTTGAGTCCTAGTGAAATAAATGGGGCTTTTCACAGGCATAGGAGTCCATTTGAACAGATCCAATTGCAGAACCAGGGCCAACATCCTTTGTTCTGTGACCAGCTATGAATGCCGGTCAAAGCGCTCTTTCTGTTTGAATGATTGATTATGAAATCCTCAACACACACATGTTACTAACAAGAGCAATCATGGGTTCTTCTACTGCAGCCATTGTCTTCCCTTGCATTCCCCAGTTGATACCATTTCTCATCCTTTTCTAATTTTGCCTGTAAGCTCTTCAGGACAGGGCCTTTACCTTTTGAATAGTCTCCAAAGCCATATTGATGACACGACACAAATATGTCAGGTTTTAAACTTGAGTGCCCACACTTAGGCACTGAAATTTGCATTTAGGTAGTTCAGTAATTCTCCTGATGCTCAATGATGCAGACCACACACAAATCCCAACTGATGTCAACGGAAGCTCAAAGGCTCAGTGTCTCCGATAAGAAGGCAACTTATCCGAGTTGACGGTGTGTTGCTTTTGTGTAAAAAATTATTATTTCCATTGAGAATGTTCCATTTTTTCAGTGAAAATCCAACCCTTAAAACAATTATCCAAAGTATCTGTTTCAAAAGCCCAAAGATGGTTTTCATTCATCTTTTCAAACACAGAAAACAATTATCACAACAAAAGGATTTAAAAAAAATAAAAATAAAAGGATCAGTTGTGGGTAGAAATGTTTTGTTTTCAGTTTTCCAAAGCTAAACATTTTTCAGTGTTTGATTTTGGCTTTCAGGCAAAATAATAATAAAAATTAAAAATTAAAACAAACAAACACAAAACAGAAAAAAAAAAAGTAAACCATCAAATCCTCAACATTTTTTCCCTTGAAAAACGGCTGGCAATTTTTGACCAGCTCTGACTATTACTACTAGTGTTGATGGTGGCAATCTGATAATTGGCTGTTTTAAATATGCTTTTTGACTTGTCCTAGGATAGAGACTTTCAGGGAAGAAGGCATAAATCCTTGTGCTATTAAATTTCCAGTGGCTTCGACAGAGGTAAATTTGACCCTGTGTTTTCACATGAAGCTGCTTTCTTCTAAAGTGCTTTCAGATCTGAGGATGGCAAGTTCTAGATGTGATCTACTGTTCTTTGTCTAGCTTCTTCCTGATTCTATACTGTCTCACACATTGTGTAGTGACCCACACTTATATAATCTGTGTATAAAAGACAACCAAACCTGAATGTTACCATTTTCCATCCACTTTGTCCCGAGTATGCACAGGTACAAAATCTGATATGTGGCAGAAGCTCCAAGGCAGGGCAGACCTAGTGATTCAGATTCTCAGTTCAAAGGAACTGCGCCAGTTTATGCTAGTGTAAGGACCAGCCCAGTATAGTTACTAAAATACATGGTATGAAAAATGTCTACTCACCAAAAGAAGTTGATTCTCTCTTCATGATTTCTCTAGACTTGTTATCACACTTCTGTGAAGCCATCCTTGTGTCCTCACTATGGGTGACTAGTACTTCAAAGCCTGAGTGAATTGGTTAGCAGAAAGCTAACTTTCCTACAAAGTGATAAAAATCAACCAAGGCTTTTGTGTTTTGGCTACTTTTTCTCAACCAAACCGAATCAAATAGACAGGCAGTGAAATCACCCGACTTATGACCTGATCCAAAGTGTCCTATAGAAGTTTGTTCTAGTTTTCTTGGCTGTGCGGCATCTATAGGATAATGTTTCCATTGCTATGTGATGATATAAGATAACTTGTTTATATTTTATGGCTTCTAGTCTTTGGCCTTTAATTTTCCCGAAAATTATGCAAATTTGCATGCATTTTCAAGATGCCCGCTTTGGACTTCAGTTCCTCCTCCTGCTATCTTATGAGTCTTCAATTAATTATTATTATTATTCCATAACCCCAGGGCTCACCCTCAAGTTCAGGATCATTTCCTATCTGCCTTCCTACTGCTGGACACTGTCCTTGCTGTGCGTAGCCACACACCACAGTGAGAAGTGTGAACACAGCCAGCCTTTCACTGTGGCGTGTAGCTACATGTGTAGTGCCTGTACTCTACACGCTGCTGTAATTTTAGACATAGCCTGATATACTGGACCTGCATTAGAAAGCTTCTCTCCACCTGCCCCAATAAACAAAGGAAGAAAACGTTATTACTCCATTTTACCTACATGGAACTCCAATACACAGAGAGAGCAATTTCAGCAGAAGACCAACTTTCCCCCGGAGGCCAAGGTATCTCTCCGAATGAGAAGGCCTTTGCCAATAAATCCAAGGATTTCTGAGCAAGTATCTTCAGGCTTCTGCCTCACCTGGCTCTAATGGGTTCTATTATACAAAGTGGCCATTTTTTTATTCAAACATTAATTTAACACCTCTGGATTGGCTTTGCAATCCCGGCTGGTTCCTGAGAAGGGGTGAGGTGGGCTGCAGATCCCGCTTGTTCCCACAGGGAGATATAGATTCTCAGCATTTCTCAGGAGAAGATGCAGCATTTGCAGATACAGTTTCTTTTGAAAAAAGAGCATACATATATAGACATAACAGACAAAAGAAGAGTAAATTATGAGCTAACTACTCACCTATGTTCCAAAAAGAGATCGTGGACCTTCAGAATTTTAATGTATACTCCCAAACATAGATGGATAAAGAGACAGATTGATATTGACACCCTTACTGAAGTTGAACAGTGCTTCGCTCAGGGTGCCACTGACGTTAATGGAGTTATTCTGGGAGTAAAGTACTAGCTGAAATGAATTTGTTATCACAGAATAGCCCTGAAAGCTAAATCTCTCTCTCTATATATCCTCATACACATCTATCTATCTATCTATCAAATCATAGAAGATGAGGGTTGGAAGGGACCTCAGGAGCTCATCTAGTCCAACCCCCTTCTCGAAGCAGGACCAATCCTGACTAAATCTATCTATCTATATAGTTAATATCTCACTCTCCTTCCCTCTCTCTGTCTCCTTCTCTTTTTCCTTCTTTCTGTGTCTCACAAATACAATAGGTAAGAGCAACAGCTACACTTTACCCTGAAAAGTCAGCTCCCGCAAGGTGAGCAGGGCTATACATGGGTGTTGATATAATTTATATAGTTCAGTTCCCTACCCATCTCCTTTTGAAAACTAAAATCCTTGATTCTTCTGACTCTAAGAGCAAGAGTTAATTACTGCTGGGGAGGTTGAATACTTTCCAGTTTCCTCTGGGACAAGTTTCTCTTGTGTAGAAAGATAACAGTGTTCTGGGTCAGTAATGACTGAGTGTTTTGTAATGGATAATAAGACCGATGCAGAAAGCTCTGTATGCTTTGATCTATTTTATTTATTGATTCATTTATAGATACTGCACTAGATCTTCAGGTAATGTAAATCACTGCTCTTACTGTGAAATCAGTGGCACTACATTGGATTACACCCGCTGAGTCATTGACCCATTGCTTCTATTAAAAACGATACATTATCCCAGTGAATCTGCTCTGGGTGTTGGACAGAGATTGTGAGGCACAGCAGTGCTATCATGTCTATTTACAGATGGAGATTTGACCGTCATGGCGGTTAGTCAGCTGAACATGAGCTCCCAATGTGATGCTCTTGCCAGAAGAGCTATGGTGCCCCGGTCTGCATAAAGAGAGGAATCCGGGGTAGGAGGAAGAGGTTATTTTACCTCTATATTTGATACCAGTCTGACCACTGCTGGGATACTGTGTCCAGTTCTGATGCCCACAATTCAAGAAGGATGTAAATAAATCTAGAGCACGCTGAGAGCAGAGCTATGATCATGATTAAAGGATTAGAAAACACGGCTTATAGTGAATGACTCAAGGAACTTAATCTATTCATTTTAACAAAGAGAATGTTCAGGGGTGACTTGATTACGGTCTATAAGTACCTCCATGGGAACAAATATTTAATAATGGCTGTGACACCTCCAAAGCAGGTCCCACATCTTGCCAAGTCTGTAGGTGTTAGCTGAGCACTGACAAATTCATAGCTGGACACCAGACCAGCTCACCTGTGTGTTAATATTGTTCAAGCTAGGTGTTAGACTTATAAAGACTTTATAAAATGCTTGTAAGTTGCTGCCTGTATTAATCTTACTTGAAATCTCCGTATCTAATGTTATAAGGAAATATGTAAGTTTTGCTTTAGAATCATAGAAGATGAGGGTTGGAAGGGACCTCAGGAGGTCATCTAGTCCAACCCCCTGCTCAAAGCAGGCCAAACCCAATTAAATCATACCAGCCAGGGCTTTGTCAAGCCAGGCATCAAAAACCTCAAAGGATGGAGATTCCACCACTTCCCTTTATAATTGTAAGAAGGGCTGCTTGGAACTTGTACATCTAGGAAGGAAGAATGGTTCCCCAGCCCATCAAGAAGGATGATCAAGACTAAATGGGCCATTGTAGGAAAAAGATTTGCTGATTGCCCCATGCACCCATGAACAAGTTATTTGCAGGAACTCTTGTCCCATTGCTTTGACCTCTGCGGGGAGGACATATAAAGTAGAAATAGTTATATCTTTGCTGTTTGTATTCTTAGAAGGGCTGGAGCTAAGTAACAAAAAACACAGATCCCCAGGTTATCGGGTTAGCCCAAAAAGACATTCAGTGGACAGATAACTACAACTCTGTCACCTTTTGGAACCATAGACTGTAACTCATTCTTGCTTATATGTTGCCTGCTTTAACTTGTAAATAACTCATTTCTTTTTCCTCACTAATAAATCCTCAGTTAGTTTAACATAGGATTGGCTACCAGCGTTGTCTTTGCCATGAGATCTGAGGTACAAATTAATCTGGGGTAAGTGACTGGTATCTTGGTATGTGAAGCAACCAGAATATTTTGTGATTTTTGGTGTAAGTGACCATTTCCAATGAAATCCATCTTGCCTGGGTGGCAAGATTGACTGGAGATCCCAAGGGACCTGTCTGTGACTCCATGGCAAAACTCTTACAGTGATTGAGGAGTTCACATTTTTTACTATGTTGGTGAAATATAATTATAGAACACACCACCAATTTGTGGGGGTGTGCCATGCTTTTTGACAGTCTGCCCTGAGCCTGACACACCGGGTCGGGAACCATTCCTACAGTGTGCCAATGGGCTCTTCAAGATCTAACACGATCCAATGGCTGGAGGTTGAAGCTAGACGAATTCAGACTGGAAATAGCACATAATGTTTTAACAATGAGAATAATTAATCATTGAAACAATTTAGCAAGTGTTGTGGTGGATTTTCCATCACTGACAATTGTTAAACCAAGGTAGGAAGTTTGTCTAAAAGATCTGCTCTGTGAATTATTTTAGAGATGTTCTATGTCTTGTGTTATATGCGATATTGGACTAGATGGTGACAAGGTACCTTCTGACCTTGGAATCTATGAATCTGAGCCACAGAGATGCTCAATGACTTGTGTAAGATCACATAGGATGTCTGTCACAGAACAGGGACCTGAAATCTGAGCTTCCTAAATCACAGGCCAGTGATTTCACCAACAGCTCACTCTTCCTTGGCTTCTTTGGGATGATTTAGTTGGGGTTGGTCCTGCTTTGACTAGATGCTTTGACTAGATTAGTTTGGACTAGATGACCTCCTGAGGTCCCTTCCAACCTTCATCTTCTATGATTCTCTCCATGGCAGATTTCAGTCGCTACCTTAAATAATTTTCTCATTACCTTGCAAGTAAAATGAGTTAGATCCTGATTGAGATCTCTGCTTCATGGTAAACAGAAACTAAGTCTTAAAACTACCATGCTTTAAATCCTATGTGTGGTTATTCCATAATTGCCCCTTTCAGTTCTTCTTGCACTATCTTCTGAAGCATCTGATGCTGACCACAGTTGGAGATAGGATACTGGATTTGATTAGGGTGACCAGGTAGCAAATGCAAAAAATCAGGACAAGGAGTAGGGGGTAATAGGCACCTATATAAGAAAAAGCCCTGAATATTGGGGCTGTCCCTATAAAATTGGGATATCTGGTCACCCTAGATTAGATGGACCACAGATCCGGCCCAGCTTGGTAGGCCCAGACCCACAAAGGCCTGGATTCACAAAGAAACTTAGGTCATGACTATTTAAGTGATTATCCAAAGTAGGACAGCTTCAATAGGAGAGACTGAGAGAAGTGACGCTACATTAAAGTGCACTAGGAACTTTTAGTTCACACCAGCAGAATCTGCATGGACCCATTAATGTGCAACACATTAGTGCACTTTAGACATCATACAGCCACAGTCTGCATTACTGCCTTGTGTAGACAAGCTCTAAGAGTAGACTCCGACCAACAACATTGTATAGAATATGGGTAAGATTTTCAGAGCCACTCTTGGGATTTGGAAGTCCATTACCCAATAATTAACCCACAACCCCAGAGTAAGAAACATATGGTCTTTTCAACATTTCCCCCAGAACTGTTTTCATGGCTTTGTTTTTCAGACTGTAGATGATAAGGCTCAACATGGGGTTCTAAATTGCTGTACAGGATGGAGACCATTGTGTCCAGAGATTATGAGGAGGCTGATCTGGATCTCACATACTGCAAGAAATCTGTCCCTTAGCATAAAATAACCACAATGAGGTGGGAGCTGCAGGTGGAGAAGGCTTTATGCTCATCCTCCAGAGCATGTCCTCAGGATGGTGGAGATGATGGAAGGAGATCAGTCTAAATATCACAACAAAGCAAAGAAGTACCACTTTACTGGTGAATGTCTCACTGCAGGATAAGACCGTTCGTGAAGGGAATTGAAATGGCTAAGGATTATATAAACACTGCTCGAACGTGCAGGAATGAAATGAGGAAGGCCAAAGCACAATTGGAGTTGCAGCTAGCAAGGGACGTGAAGGGGAACAAAAAGGGTTTCTACAGGCATGTTGCCAACAAGAGGAAGATTCGGGAAAGTGTAGGCCCCTTAAAGAAAGAGGGAGGCGACCTAGTGACGGAGGATGTGGAGAAAGCTGAGGTACTCAATGCCTTTTTTGCCTCTGTCTTCACAGACAAGATCAGCTCCCAGACTGCTGTACTGGGTGGCACAGAATGGGAAGGAGGCAAACATCCCATGGTGCTGAAGGAACGGGTCCAAGACTATTTAGAAGGATTGGACATTCACAAGTCCATGGGGCCGGATGCAATGCACCCGAGGGTGCTGAGGGAGTTGGCTGAGGTGATTTCAGAGCCATTGGCTATTATCTTTGAAAGCTCGTGGCAACAGGGGGAGGTCCCTGAGGACTGGAAAAAAGCAAATATAGTGCCCATCTTCAAAAAAGGGAGGAAAGAGGATCCGGGGAACTACAGACCGGTCAGCCTCACCTCAATCCCTGGAAAGATCATGGAGCAGGTCCTTAAGGAATCCATTTTAAGGCACTTGGAAGAGAGGAAGGTGATCAGGAACAGTCAACACGGATTCACCAAGGGAAAGTCATGCCTGACCAACCTGATTGCTTTCTATGATGAGGTGACTGGCTCTGTGGATGTGGGGAAGGCGGTGGATGTGATATACCTTGACTTTAGCAAAGCTTTTGATACGGTTTCTCACAGTATTCTTATCAGCAAGTTAAAGAAGTATGGGTTGGATGAATGGACTATAAAATGGATAGTGAACTGGCTAGAGCATAGGGCTCAACGAGTAGTGATCAATGGCTCCATGTCTAGCTGGCAACCGGTCACAAGCGGAGTTCCCCAGGGGTCGGTCCTGGGGCCGGTTTTGTTCAACATCTTTATTAATGATCTGGAGGATGGGGTAGATTGCACCCTCAGCAAGTTTGCGGACGACACTAAGCTGGGGGGAGTGGTAGATACCCTGCAAGGTAGGGATAGGATACAGAGTGACCTAAACAAACTGGAGGATTGGGCCAAAAGAAATCTAATGAGGTTCAACAAAGAAAAGTGCAGAGTCCTCCACTTAGGAAGGAAGAATCCCATGCACAGCTATAGACTGGGGACCGACGAGCTGGGCAGCAGCTCTGCAGAAAAGGACCTTGGGGTAACCGTGGATAAAAAGCTGGATATGAGTCAGCAGTGTGCCCTGGTTGTCAAGAAGGCTAATGGCATATTGGGCTGCATTAGGAGGGGAATTGCCAACAGGTCACGGGAAGTGATTATTCCCCTCTATTCGGCATTGGTGAGGCCGCTTTTAGAATATTGTGTCCAGTTTTGGGCCCCCCACTACAAAAAGGATGTGGACAAGTTGGAGAGAGTACAGTAGAGAGCAACCAAAATGATTAGGGGGCTGGAGCACAGGACTTATGAGGAGAGGCTAAGGGAACTGCGCTTGTTTAGTTTGCAAAAGAGAAGAATGAGGGGGGATTTGATAGCAGCCTTTAACTACCTGAAAGGGAGTTCCAGGGAGGATGTGGCTAGACTGTTCTCAGTGGAGGCAGATGACAGAACAAGGAGCAACGGTCTCAAGTTACAGGGGGAGGTCTAGGTTGGACATTAGGAAAAAGTTTTTTACTAGGAGGGTGGTGAAGCACTGGAATGGGTTACCTAGGGAGGTGGTGGAATCTCCATCCTTAGAGGTTTTTAAGCTGAGGCTTGACAAAGCCCTGGCTGGGATGATATAGCCGAGGTTAGCCCTGGTTTGAGCAGGGGGTTGGACTAGATGACCTCCTGAGGTCCCTTCCAACTCTAATATTCTATGATTCTATGATTCTATATTTTACCAGACTCTGACACACTTTGAGACCTCAACAAAGTGTTTTCCGTCTTCTACACCCTCCTGACTCCTCTGGTCAATCTTCTCATCTACAGCCTGAGAAACCAGGAGGTCAATCAATCAAAGGATGAGAAAGGTCATCAATCAAAGGATGGTGCTCAAAAGACTGAAGAAGGAGTGATTGATGTGGGAACGAATCCACCTGGCTTAACTAAGACTGGAGATAGCATCTAGGCCATCCCTAGCTCATACCAGTTGGGGCTTCCATGGGGAATGTGAGGACATACTAAGTTTTGGGATGGCTGCATTTCCCATTAAATATTAGAGCCCCTATTTTGCTACTGCCCTCGCTGCACACATAATTATGATTTGCTCGACACTCTGCACAGTGAAATTCAAGATTCCCATACATGTTTCATCCACTCTTCTGCTCTAACTGAATTGGGAAAACACATTCTGCATAGGTCTGGCTTTAGATTCCTGTGGGAGGGTTTGGCTTGTTACAAACTTTCGTCTCTCCTTGGTGTCCTGGATTCTTAAATGCTCCCTAGGGAGACTGTATTTTTTGTAGTGTCTGTTCTCTCACAAAGATTGGAAGATTTAAAAGACCCAAAATAGATTCCTAGCTATCAATCAATCAGTAATCAATAAATAAATTTACCATCTTGCTAATAGCCATTGATGGACCTATCCTCCATAAACCAGTCTTATTCCTTTTTTTAATTCTGTTATACTTTTGGCCTTCACATCATCCCCTGGCAACAAGTTTTGTGTGCATTGTGTGTGTGGTATGATGCAGTGCTTCCTCATGTTTGTTTCAAACCTGCTGCCTATTAATTTCATCAGGTGATCCCCCTCATTCTTGTGTTATGTGAAGGCGTAAATTGCACTTCCTCATTCACTTGCTCCCTACCATGTGTCACAGATCCACGGGATCAGTGCTATGCCCCCAACTTTGGAACAGTCTCTAGGAAGAATTAGTTGGGGTTGGTCCTGCTTTGAGTAGGGGTTTTGGACTAGATGACCTCCTGAGGTCCCTTCCAACCCCCATCGTCTATGATTCTGTGATCTTTTTAGAACAACAAAAAGTCATTGTTAAGTAAAAAGTTGTAAATTGAAGAAAATGCTATTCAATTATGTATTTGAAAAATGCCAGGATCTGTTATCCTGAAGCACGTTGGGTAAAATTATCAAAGTCCCTAAATGATTTAGATGCAGAAACCTCTTTGACTTTCAGTGAATCATAGATTTTTAAGGTCTGACTTTGCTTTTGAAAAGGGAACGTTGGCTCCTAAGTGTGACCCCTCCCGTGCCTAGGGTAGCCACCTGAAAATGCCAAGGTCAGGATAGGCTGCAAACAGAGAGCAGGTTCTCCCAGCACTGAAACCAGACTTCCCAACCAGTCACAAACTATGCTTCTGAATCCCCACAGAAGCCAGTACACAAATACACACAGACCCCTTTATGGCATTTCAGTTTCTGGCTCCCAATTAGCCACTGGGTCCAGTAAACAGACCAGTTATTTAAACTCTGTGCTCTTTACTACAAAGGTTCCCTCTGACCCCAAAGGGTCAGCCACAGCACCAGAGCAATATAAGTTTGGATCTTATCCAGAATCCCATGCTGCCAGCCAGTCCTTTAGTAACTAAAACTAAAGGTTTATTGTAAAAAGAAAGAAATAAACCATGAGAGAAATGTTAAAGGATTAGAGCAATCAGATACATACAGATGATTAAAAGTCCATATACATCAGGTTTCTAGAAGAATTGTGGAGTTGCAGACTTGTATGGTTCCTCTGATATACATCCAGTAACTGGATGTGTCTCAGTCCTTTGTTCACAGCTTCAGTTGCAGATGACTTGATTCAGCGGTAGATAGGTGTTTGAAGCTGAGTCCCGTCTGAAAGACTGGTGACTGAAGACAAAATGGATTCCCAAGGCCTCTGCCTTATATATTCCCAAGGCCTCTGCCCCTGGCCCTGGCCATGTGTTTTGTAGAGTTTTACAGTAACTAAAATGGAGTCCAGAGCAACATGGGCCAGTCCTGGTGCCTCATCAGACATGCTGCTCGTGGAATTTCACAGGAACCAAAATGGAATCCAGAGTCACATGGGCAAATCCTGGTGACTTATCAGGTATATCCCTGGCTTCTCCCCCTGAGCCCCTTGCACTTGGGGATGTCTTACTGGGCCATTAAGCAGGCTATTGTCCTGCCGCCATCCTGTCTGGGGTGTTGCCCAGGCAGCACAATTTGAAATACAGATATCTCAAATATATCTATAACTTCCATTCCACATATCACACAAGAACATAAGTATTATCATCTGACTTAGCACATTATAACCTTTCTAACAGTACCTGACATGGCATATCTCACATGGATTATTATGATTTTGACATATCGATGTTAACCCATATGTTAAATGCTGCCTCCCCATCTAACCAACATGACACTAAGTAACTTAAAGGCTTTGCAAATTCTTCTCATTGAGTAGTGCTTTGTGCCTTAGGACTTCCATTCAAATTAAAATACAGGATCTAATTCAAGGCATGACAGTAGAGGGAGCCACTAAGCAGCTGCGACCACAGTATAATTCGGTTCAACGTCCTAGGGCCAGACAGGTACCAAAAAGTGATTGTTCTGGTTTCCTGGCAGGGGCTGAATGTTATCTGCTAGCAGCGATGTCTTGTGATTATTATTTATCAATATGTAAACCCCTCTATTATGCAACCCTCATGAATGGGTGTCACCTAAGTGCCTTTCTGCTCTTGCTATTACTGTAGTAACCTCGCTGATGTAACAGATAACTTTCTATGGCCATCAAATTTAAATTTTCACTCTGGTCCAGCTCCAGAAAGGGACTTAGGAGCCAAAACACCCGCTTGACGCCTACATTTTCACTGTAAAAGGCTCCTGGGTACCTGAATTTCTGCCTCTGGACATGCGTGCTGCTGCCTTAGGGACCTGACTCAATAGGCCTGCTCTGAGCACACCTAACTCCACACACAATGGGATTGTGGAAGGAGCAGGAAGGAGATTCTCTCATAGCCTTTTGCCTGGCAGTGAGGCCGCTCACCGAGGCTGGGGAGATCCCAGTTCAATTTCCCTCATGCTTGTTGAGAAGAGATTTGAACAGGAGCTGGCTTTTCTGGATCTCATTAGTGGGTGCCTATCTGTCCCCACCCATCATACAGGGAAGGTGGGTGTCTAACCCAGCCATCGTGGATTCCACTGGGTGACTCAGGGCCTAAAAATTGTCAATGAGCATTGCAACCCCTAAGTCGCTTTATGGATCTGGGCCTAAATCTCTTGCTTTACTCTAGGTTAGCATTGCAGCCAGTGATATTATGGGAAAAAGTGTTGCCGAGTGGACTTGTCTACCAAAAATACAATGTGGTCCTAAGGCAGAGACGTGGTGGTGACATCTGAGGCTGGATAAGGCAAACCAGACATTGAGTACAATGGACAAGTTCACTGTAAATGTATTACTCAGTTCAAGTGGAATTGACCCGACTTCTTCTTAGCATATGCGCATCAGGTAGCACGTCACCCAGGATTCATCAACGAATTTGGTCCCCTGGTTGGGTCATTAGCGTCCCGGCCTGGTTGAGTACCACATCCTAAGGCCCATCGCCATCGTGCTTTCATGTCCTCTCACTCATAGGCAGCTGGGTGGATTTGGTAGCTTCCTGGAGCATCGGTATTCAGTTGGATAATGTCCAAGAAGCATGCAGAACTGCTGCAGTTGCAGTGATGGTGAAAACATTAATGTATAGGGGTTGGTCAAACTAATTTCCATCTGTGTCTCAGTCCTTCCTTCATGTCAGACATTGTTTGATGGAAAACTGGGATTTTGTCTCATCAAAAACGTCCATGGAAAGTGGCTACTTACTTTCTTTTACTTTCGTGGGCTGATTAATTGTCAGAAGCCCTATCAACCCCTCTTTGGGGAACTTTTTTTCCAGTCTACCCAGCTCTAGCATTAGCTCATTAAACACTGATGAGATGCTCCAGGATTGGCCTTTTGGAGCCTGAACATCTGATACGTCACACAATCATACACTGAACTAATAAGTGAAGGGAGAAGAGCTTGTTTTCACAACAAAACTCATTGCAGAGGGTTCAACGGAGCATCAAAATGCCACCTGGATACTACACCTCCATGCATGCAATTAGCGGTGGAATACGGCCTTGAGCTTCGTTCCCTTTTACACAGAGGTCACTTCAAACGACTATTGAGTGTCAAGGGAAATTAAAGTAGGAGCAAGTCATATTTATGGCACAAAGAGACCTTTGTGTAAATGAGAATCTGGCCCCTTATGCACTGGCTGCATCTCTCATCTTCTTGTCTTGGTGTTTTGCACAATTCATACCTGAAATGTCCATCTGTTTGTCTCTTGTTTCTCTTCATATCATATCACCTAACAAGAAAAGTTCACCTGCATCTGCCACCTGCCTTAAGACCAGGAGACCTGCCTTCTGTTGCTGCCTCTGCCAATGATCTGCTGGGTATCCTCGGGCAAGTCACTGCTCTGTCCTGTGCCTCAGTTTCCCCATCTGCAAACTGGCACTATTGGGATGTAACATTTATGAAAATTTACGGAATAAAATTGTTGTACACTGCATAAGTACAACAAGTAAAGTGATGTATGTTTGTTTCTCAGTCGCTTGCGTTCTTGACACATACAGGGCATGGCAAAGAGGGAGATTTCCCAGGGGGACTACAATGGCATCTCATGTTTTAATCAGCGTCATCGGGTTAATTCTCCGTGTGATCAATTTAAAAGTGAGCACTATCAGCAGTCTGGAAGGAGACCCAGATAGCAGCAAGAGACCGTGTGACGCTGCTTTCCCTATAAACCCTGCAAGAATCCACAGCAGGAAGCACTGAGGTTCTGTGTAAGACATGCAGAAGCCTGAATCAAGCAAGAAAGCAAAAGTGGCCCAGCCTGGCAGCAAAAACAAGGTGTCTTTGCTGACAGAGTGAATGTGTGAGACAGAGAGGACAGCGGGTGCCCTGGAGAGCTCACCATTGTAGGCTGAGGATTAAAGGTAAATCTGATCACTCTTGGGTCAAGTCCTGGGGATTTGAATTAGGAAGGTGTCCCGTTGGGAAGCAGAGCAGCCAGATCTGTCTCTCAGGCACAGATTTTAACTGCGCATTTACTGCTCTGTAGCGCTTCCTACTCCCTCCTTGAGACAGCTCATCACTGTGGCGTCACGGCTGCTGGAACGCACAGATTTCCTCTGCAGTTCCCCCCCATCCCCAACAGATTCAGCCATGTCAGCTGGGCTGCAGGGTGGAGCAGTCAGGGCAGAATTGTCCTGATCTTCAGTTTCCGTATCCCGCCCCTTAGACCTGCCTGGTCTTGCCCTCTAACATCTCATTGGTGATTGTCCCTCCTGTCCCAGCTCTTTCACACCCATGGGCCCCAGGTTTTCCAAATGGAGGAGTGGAGATTTTTTGTCCTCTCCTGGGTCCAGTCCTGTAAGGTCAGGGTGGTTTCCTGATGCCTAGAAACTCGCCTGAAGTTCCCTTGTGCATGGGGCAGTTTCCCAGCTCCCCTGCTGCGCTGCTGATCACTGTCACTGCCTTATTGCAGCGACTAGCCTGAGGAGGCGGCACTTATCTCCTGCTCTGGTGCAGCTCCTATTCTATTCCACACTCAGCCCCGCAGCGTCTGTGTGCCTTCCAGTAGTTCCCAACTGCACATGGTCGTAGGCCATTTATTCTCTCCGCCTTTCCCCAGAGTGTTATACTTACAAAATAAACAGTAGGATCTTATTCAGGGGGACAAAGCAACATGCCATGTTTATTGTGAATACAAAAATTTCAAAAAGCAATTGCCTGCACACTTTCTCACACACACACACAAAGTTCCACAGAGATGGAGTATAGTTACCAGCTGCAGTTGCTCGTGTTAGTCCACTGGCCAGGTGGCTAAGACACATGGAAGGGAGCAGGGAGGGACACACGTGTGCAGAGCAATGTCCTGATTTTTTCTTTTTTTTAATTTGGTTGGTTGTGTTAGAAATAATCAAATAGGTTGTCCTGGGGGTGGACTGGGGAGACGGAACCCTTTACTGCCTGCTCGTTCCACCTTGACACTGCGAGTGAGCAAGGAGGGGGTTAATTTACAATTCTTTTATCCATAACAGTATGTAAATGTATACATTTCCAGCAACTCCCCATAGACCCTTATTTGGTTACATTGATACCTATACAACGAATATTAACAACTACATGATGAATACAGTTATACCCATCCCTGTTTGTTGTTTACAGGATTATTGCACAGTCAGGCACATTACCTTGAAACTTACTAACATTCTTTAAACTATGCTGTATACAAGGGAGGGAAAGAAGATAATGCTGTATTCCCACCAAAGACCTTGAACCGAAAGGAGAATAGTTATTTGTTAGTCTCATTCCTTGCGCAAAAGGCTAGGAAGGGAGGGAAAGAAGAGAGATAACAGACTTTAGCTAAAATTCACACTAATTAACAGAAACAAGATTTGCCCTTTCCTTGACCCCGTTCCCTGCAATTTAAGCTTGGTCACTTATCCAGCTTTTAACTCTTTACTCTCCTACACAGCCGAATACGCCGTTAGCCTTCTTGGCAATAAACACACAATGTTGATCCATATCCAGCTTCTTGTCCACTGTAGCCCCCAACTCCTTTTCTGCAGAACTGCTGCCTTGCCCGTCAGGCCCCAGTCTGTAGCAGTAGTTTCAAAGCCAATTAAGAGCAGGAGGGTTGCTGGTTTCAGAAGTGGTGGGTGATTTTGCATGCAGTCCCTGGTTTTCATAGTGTGTGGAGCTTCCGCGCTTGCACAGCCAGACCTGTTCACGGAAGACAGCCGTGCTCAAATCACTAGTAACATCTGAAATGAAGGCAGAGGAGTGGCACCACTGTAGCTCTCCTGCTGTGGTTAAACCAGAACTGCCCTGGTGCAGGGATGCTATCGATCTTGAGATAAAGGCGCTTAGTTGAGTGTGAGCCCAGAAGCACACAATGCCAACTGGCCAGGGTACCACTGTGGGTACGCACACCTGGGGTCACCGAATGGTCTCGCAGGCAAGCCAGCACCAGGCTGGGTATGAATGTGATCGTACAATGTCCGCACTGCTGCTGGGGAAGGAGTTATGGCTGTAGACCGGAAATAGGTGCTGATCATGGGTATCCAGCGCAGCTGGCAAGCCGGTTTCCCACCAGACCTGAGCATTTTCCCCCTCGCCCGCTGAGGCTGTAACTGGCATCTTGTCTCAGTTGCAATTGCCAGGCTGAGCTGGCGCCAGCTGGAGGGTTGTGAGATGTCATAGGATGGGAAGGAAAGCAGGGCCAAAGCTTTGCCAGCCCATAGCGGGAGGACAAGCAAACCTGTTACCCTAGGAAGTTATGGGGCAGTGCGTCGGTGCTGGAGAGAAGGGGATGCCGGCCTGCCTGGGTTGGTGACGCAGCCCAAGGCTAGGGTCAGGATCCAGTTTTTCTCACCCGTGGTAGCTGGCTCGTTTTAGCCTGAAGGCTGCATGTATTGACTTTGTGTGAGGTGGGACCCTCCTGTTCCCTTTCCAAGCCCCTGGGGCTTGACCATCTGACAGGCCACGTGCAGTGGTTGTTCCCCCGTAAGCATGGGATGGCCCAAGTCATGGAGTGGCATCACCGCAGCTGGTGCCCTGGTCTTTCTGTGAGTGTTCTGGGGACGGGGGGCCAGGTGCTGTAAGGCATCGCTCCAGTGGGGCATGGGCAGTGGGGTGCACCTATGGCTAACCAGCCTGGTGCAGCAAGGGTGGGCAGAGCCTGGGAGAGGTGGTTGGAGTTGCAGGGAGCTGGCAGCCAGGTAGGTCTCCCTCTCGCGGGAACAGGGGGTAGCAAGGGGGCTCACAGCTCTCTGCTGACAGTCAGGGAGTTCCATGCATACAGCCCACTTGGCAATAGAGATCACAGATGTTATCAGTACCCCAATACCCTGAGTTTAAAACTCTGGACTTGTTACCTACAAAAGCAGCAGGAGACACTGTGATCTTTCCAAGAGTCTCAGGTTGTTCCAAACCGTCCCACTGAACAGGGAAAGAATTCAACTCAAAGATAAGATCTGGGATTTTCAAAGGAGTTGGGTACCCCACTGCCACTCACTTTCAATGTAAACTAGGTACACCTCCCTCAGGCTTCTTTGAAATTCCACCCAGTGTCTGAGAGGTTCAGAGGGATTTGGATTATAGTGAATAGGTATTCAGATCCCCAGTATCATTGGACTAAAGCGAATGAGAATTTAAATCCCCTAGATTAATTGGATTAAAGCAAATGGATATTAAAATCCCATTGTATCACTGGATTAAAACGAATGAGTATTCAAATCCCCTAGTACCACTGGATGAAAGTAAACGGGCATTCAAATCCCCTAGTGCAATGGGTTGGGAATGTAACAAAATGTTATTTTATTGGACCATGCCAATGTGACAAAGGACGGGGTTCAGGCTCTCCCACATGCCTGCTGGGTCAATCTCTCCATCCAGAGCTGTCCCAGGTTGCTTAATTAATTCACTGTTGATTGGACTGGAAAGACGGACTGCAATCCAGTGGTCAGGACACTAAATCAGAAAGAGGAGAAAATGGAACTTGGAGTCTCATATCCTCCGTCTGAGTCCTGGCCACCAGGGCTGTCAGCAATTCTCACACGAGTCCTTGTTTTTCATGGAGGATTTCAAAGGGTCTTTAACCAGGTCTAAGGGACTTAGACACTCAAATCCCAATGAAACAGAGTTCCCTTTGATAAACCCAGCCCTATATTGGGAGCTCTTGGAGACAGAGACTGACCTTTTTTGTTACCTTGTAGCCAATTAGTTCATTTCATCATTCTTTGATTAGTGTGCAGTGTCATGCTATGATCAATTTATGTGATGTGCCATGTGTAATTGTTGTGGGCTAACTAGACGTAAATTGTAGGATTATAGAAATATAAGATCATAGAATCATAGAATATTAGAGTTGGAAGGGACCTCAGGAGGTCATCTAGTCCAACCCCCTGCTCAAACCAGGGCTAACATCGGCTATATCATCCCAGCCAGGGCTTTGTCAAGCCTCAGCTTAAAAACCTCTAAAGATGGAGATTCCACCACCTCCCTAGGTAACCCATTCCAGTGCTTCACCACCCTCCTAGTAAAAAACTTTTTCCTAATGTCCAACCTAGACCTCCCCCCTGTAACTTGAGACCGTTGCTCCTTGTTCTGTCATCTGCCTCCACTGAGAACAGTCTAGCCACATCCTCCCTGGAACTCCCTTTCAGGTAGTTAAAGGCCGCTATCAAATCCCCCCTCATTCTTCTCTTTTGCAGACTAAACAAGCCCAGTTCCCTCAGCCTCTCCTCATAAGTCCTGTGCTCCAGCCCCCTAATCATTTTTGTTGCCCTCCTCTGGACTCTCTCCAACTTGTCCACATCTTTCTTGTAGTGGGGGGCCCAAAACTGGACACAATAGTCTAAATGCGGCCTCACCAATGCCGAATAGAAGGGAATAATCACTTCCCGCGTCCTGCTGGCAATTCCCCTCCTAATGCAGCCCAATATGCTATTAGCTTTCTTGACAACCAGGGCACACTGCTGACTCATATCCAGCTTTTTATCCACTGTTACCCCCAGGTCCTTTTCTGCAGAGCTGCTGCCTAGCTCGTCGGTCCCCAGTCTAAAGCTGTGCATGGGATTCTTCCTTCCTAAGTGGAGGACTCTGCACTTTTCTTTGTTGAACCTCATTAGATTTCTTTTGGCCCAATCCTCCAATTTGTTCAGGTCCTTCTGTATTCTATCCCTACCTTCCAGGGTATCTACCACTCCCCCCAGCTTAGTGCCATCTGCAAAGTTGCTGAGGGTGCAATCTACCCCATCCTCCAGATCATTAATAAAGATGTTGAACAAAACCGGCCCCAGGACCGACCCCTGGGGAACTCCGCTTGTGACCGGTTGCCAGCTAGACATGGAGCCATTGATCACTACTCGTTGAGCCCTATGCTCTAGCCAGTTCTCTATCCATTTTATAGTCCATTCATCCAACCCATAGTTCTTTAACTTGCTGATAAGAATACTGTGAGAGACCGTATCAAAAGCTTTGCTAAAGTCAAGGTATATCACATCCACCGCCTTCCCTACATCCACAGAGCCAGTCACCTACCTCATCATAGAAAGCAATCAGGTTGGTCAGGCATGACTTTCCCTTGGTGAATCCGTGTTGACTGTTCCTGATCACCCTCCTCTCTTCCAAGTGCCTTAAAATGGATTTCTTAAGGACCTGCTCCATGATTTTTCCAGGGATTGAAGTGAGACTGACCGGTCTGTAGTTCCCCGGATCCTCTTTCCTCCCTCATTTGAAGATGGGCACTAGATTTGCTTTTTTCCAGTCCTCAGGGACCTCCCCCTGTTGCCACGAGCTTTCAAAGATAATAGCCAATGGCTCTGAAATCACCTCAGCCAACTCCCTCAGCACCCTCGGGTGCATTGCATCCGGCCCCATGGACTTGTGTATGTCCAATCCTTCTAAATAGTCTTGGACCCATTCCTTCAGCACTGTGGGATGTTCGCCTCCTTCCCATTCTGTGCCACCCATTACAGCAGTCTGGGAGCTGATCTTGTCTGTGAAGACAGAGGCAAAAAAGGCATTGAGTATCTCAGCTTTCTCCACGTCCTTCGTCACTAGGTCGCCTCCCTCATTCTCTAAGGGGCCCACATTTTCCCGAATCTTCCTCTTGTTGGCAACATGCCTGTAGAAACCCTTCTTGTTCCCCTTCACGTCCCTTGCTAGCTGCAACTCCAATTGCGCTTTGACCTTCCTGATTTCATTCCTGCATGTTCGAGCAGCGTTTTTATAATCCTCCCTAGTCATCTGACCAAGCTTCCACTTCTTGTAAGCTTCTTTTTTGCATTTAACTTTGCCAAGGACATCTTTGGTTTGGTTTGGTTTGGTTTGGTTTGGTTTGGTTTGGTTTGGTTTGGTTTGGTTTGGTTTGGTTTGACTGTAGGTTGCATACTGAAAAAGAGGTACCCAAATATTGAAGTATCTATCTGCCTTCTCTCTATTTTGCTGAGCATATTATTGATGTGTTAATTTTTCCATAACCACAACCTGCCATGTTGTTTTGAACCATTCCTCAATGGTTGGACTATTTTTCTTTTCCCATGGAGAGGCTGCAGTTACGAGCAGATAAGAGGTTAATTTTTCATTTCCTTTTGTGTGACCATTTCTACTGAGAAGTCCCAGGAGGATCACCAAATGATTATTTGATCATAAATATCTACCCATTTGTGATATTTCCTGATATGCTCTAATGACTGGACATGTCCACCATGCATGCATCAGATCTCCACTTCCACCACATTTTCTCCAACATTGATCCTCATTTAGTCTCTTTGTATATATATGGCCTGGTCTACAGTGGTGGCTTAATTCGAATTAAAGTCCCTTAATTCGAATTAATTACTCCCGCGTCTACACTTGTGCATTGTTAATTCGAATTAAGGAGCCTTTAAAATTGAATTAATAAAACCACCTCTGCAAGTGGATTAGCACCTGAAGCGCCTCAGTTAATTCGCATTAATGTGACTGTGGACGCAATGGGACTTAATTCAAATTAATTGGCCTCCAGACTGTAGCCCATGATGCCCCATTTCAGTACCCTCCCCCAAAGCAGCCCCAGGAAGATTTAAATCTTCATTTCCTGCGATGAATGGGTTTAAAATCCAAGCTGTGATCACCCCCCTCACACACATACAACAAGCCCTTTGCAGTTTGTTTCTTTAAGGGTTTGAAAGATTTCACCACTCCTCCTCCCCGCATGGTGAATGCATTTTAAATGCAAGCCCTTTGCAGTTTGTCCCTTTAAGATTAGTCCCTTTGAAAGTTTAGCCCTTTAAAGTTTGTCCCTTTGAAAGATTTCATCACCCACCTCACTCCCTGCATGATGAATGCATTTTAAATGCCAGCAGTGAGAGGAAATTCTTTGCTACATTGTTTCAGTGGCCAATCATGGAAATGGATATTTTCTTAAGAGTTTATTTACAGTGCTACATGTGGATACATTATATTATGCTTTCCATCACTGAAATGGAAACATTTGTATCACTGTATTAACATACTGACTGACTCCATTGTTATTTATCTTACATTCTACAGACACCTGTAGAATCAAAATCAAAGGCAAGCAATATACAAGGGATGGTAGGGGGAGCATAAAAGGCAAACAGCATACAGTTCTAAAGTAATCCAGGATAAGCTGCGATGTATTTGTCACAGTGAAAATGAGAGCATAGTTCAGCTGGCTCCATGTGCCTGCAGCAATGGCGATTGGGGGAGTAAAAAAACAGCATGAAAATCCTTTTCCTGTTTGTTTGGGGGTGGGGGAAGAGGGTGGGGGAAGCAGCGCTGCATCCTTGGATGATGACACTCGTCCCAACAGCCTCTATGGTTAGTTGCACTGTGAGATAGCTTCCCATTTTGCACTGCTTTCTAATTCGAATGAAAGCTGGCCAGTGTGGATGCAAGAAACCAGCAGAAACACTGTAATTTGGACAGTCTGCAGAACTTTCTATAAATTGCTTTCTGTAATTCGAATTAAGCTAATTCGAATTAGTGCTGCAGTGTAGACATAGCCTATATCTATATCTCATGTTTTAACCGGTCCTCGGAGGTTGGGTTTTCTAAACCTTTGATCAGTTTGTTCATATCTTTCTTCAAGCGTGGCACCCAGAACCGGACGCAGTACTCCAGCTAGGTCCTCACCAGTGCTGAGTAGACCAGGAGACTGTCTTATATACAATGCTGCTGTTAATACACCCCAGAATGATTCTAGTCTTTTTCGCAGCTGCATCACATGGCTGACATATTCAATTTATGGTCCACTCTACCCAGTACGACTGCCTAGCCAGTTATTCCCTGTTTTGTAGTTGGGGAGCTTATTTAAGAATTATCCTCTATGGGGCATCTTAGATTTTCCTCTGAATCAGCTGGTTCTGGTCAGTGTCAGGGACAGGATACAGGCTGAAATGGTCCAAAGGTCTGACCCAGGTACAGTTCCTTTGACAAATTGACTTTGTCAAATAAAATTGCAATGAATGTTGCACTCAGATCAACTCAAATGCATTTAATTTAGTTTTAATTACTCATTGTCAAAGCTAATCGAAAATGATAATTTTGTGCAAAATATCATTGTTTTGTTTTCATAGAAACATTCCATAATACTGGTTTTTGGATAGGGGAGTGGGCAAAAGTATGAATCTGGAGACTGAAAAGTGTTTGGTTTTCATAGAATCATAGGGCTGGAAGGGACCTTGAGAGGTCATTGAGTCCAGTCCCCTGCCCTCATGGCAGGACTAAGTAATATCTAGACCATCCCTGACAGGAGTTTGTCTAAGCTGCTCTTAAAAATCTCCAGAGATGGAGATTCCACAACCTCCTTAGGCAATTTATTCCAGTGATTAACCACCCTGACAGTTAGGAAGTTTTTCCTAACGTCCACCCTAAACCTCCCTTACTGCAGTTTAAGCCCACTGCTTCTTGTCCTGTCCTCAGAAGTTAAAAACAATTTTTCTCCCTCCTCCTTGTCACAACTTTTTATGTACTTGAAAGTTGTTATGGTCCCTTTCAGTCGCCTTCTTCTCCAGGCTAAACTTCTGCAGGCTTTAACTTTTCAGTAAATTCTCTAGTAAAAATCCCACTTGAGGGTAAATATTTTCTAGTTTGGGGAAAAGATTCCTAATATTGAAAACTTTTCCCAAAAAACACCTGAAAAAAAGTTTTCCATTTCCAGGTTTTCATAAACCTAAAATCAAAGCCAAAACCAACCCCGCCCCCAGCACCAAAAAAACAAACAAACAAACAAAAAAAAACCCAGAAAATTGAGTCCAAAATGGAATTTTTTCCACACCAAAATTATTTACAAGGACAAGTAATTTTTCATCAAAAAGCTGTTTCGACAGGAAAATATTTTTGAGCATCTCTACTCATTAGGAATTGTCCTCCAAGTTGTAACAATTATCCCCATTTGGTAGACGATAAGCTGAAGACGGGAGTGGTGAAGTTACTGAATAAAGCCAGAGGAATATTCGGGTCAGAGCTCAGGACATACTGGCCCTTAGCTTTTTAATAATAATAAATAAACAAATTATTTATATAATAGTTGCACCAGAGTTCCATTCTATTAGGTAAGAGACGGTCTCTGCCCCAAGGAGCTTACAATCTAAACAGAAAGGACAGACAAACAGTGGGGGGGGGTGGAGACAGCCCCACGGATTGACTTCCCCAAGGTAACACAGCAGGTCACCAGTACATCTAGGAATTGATGTCAGATGTCTGGAGCACAGGCCTGTGCCCCGTCTCCCTCCCTCCCTCCCCCCGTGTTTCCTCTAGACCCTACTCCCTAGGAACTGTGATTATTGTCGTTTCTGGAAACTAAATTAACTGTTGCTCTGGTCCGCTGCTTCTGGGCTGTGCGGGGCTCCAGGGAGTGAATCCCACAAGCCCTTAGAAAACAGCACGGATAAATTACCTTCCCGCAGCACCAGAGTTTTTGACATATGGCTCATCTGCAGAGAGCACAGATCTCAGTGGATTTCCCACAGCTCAGCCTCTGTGTGCGGGGAAATGGCATCTCATAACACAGCGAGAGGGGCATTAGATAGGGAGACAGTTGGATGGAGGGCTAGAGAGAGAGGGATAACCAGGAGCTGTCTGTAGCTGGAGGAGAGAAGCCATCTCACTCGGGGAGGATTCCACCCAGGCCAGCCCCGTGAGTTTGCTCTTCAAATGAAATCTATTGAGGGGCTGTAGAGTGGCACTTTATGGACAAGATTGTAAATGATGATCTGTGTTTTTTCAGTTTCACTATCAGCTCAGTTTGGGCCATGGGACTGTGAGGAAGCCGAAAGCAGTTGCCTTTGGAACGAGAGGGCAGAATATCCGTGCCTCAGTTTCCTCCTATGGGGAATGGGGGAACTGATGAGCTTGCTGTTACTTTTCTGTCTGTGTACATTAGTTTGTTGTTATTTCTGTGTGTCTGTCTATTGGTTTGTTTTTACTTCTCTCTCTACCTGTTAGTTCTGTGTTTCTCTCTCACGCTCTTTCCGTGTGCTGTTCTTACCTGTGTCTCTCTTTTAGTTTGTTGTTAGCTCATCTATCTAGCTATCTATTATCGTCATCATCTGTTTGTGTCCAGCTCTCGCTCTCCGTATCTCTCTCTCTGCCGTTAGCTCTCTCCATCAGATTTCCGTGAGGGGTGTGGGATCAGGTGGGTGAGAGCAGGGGGTTGGGACCAGGACTCCTGGGTTCTGTGTGCGGCTCTGGGAGGACGTTTAGTCCAGTGTGTAGAGGACCCAGAACAGGTGGGGTCTGTTTCTCTTATGCACAGTTGACCAGGCCCCCCCTCTTTTCCCCCTCCCCCATAACTAGAAGCTGAGGGGCTAGGTACTTGGTTGGCATGTGACAGCCCCAGGTTCAATTCCTCCCTCTGACTGAGCATGAGAAGGGATTTGAATTCCTGCTTTACAGGAGTGTGACCGAGTCGCTTGGATCTGGGTTATTCTGAGATCAAACTGGATCAGCCTCTCCTGTGGAAGCTGCTCCCTTTGTACCAATAATTAAATAGTCATTGACGCAGGGACTTGGACTGGGCTTTTTCCAACACCCGGGAAGTGCCCTCAGCACCCGCCGGAGAATCGCTCCCACTCACACTCGCTGGCCGAGGACGCTCCACTGTCGCTCTCAGCCGGCAGTGTTGATGGCACTGGAGCGTCGTGGGGCAGAGAGGGGTAGCCTGGGGTAGTGGTTACAGGAGGTCTCTGGGAGTGAAAACCCCTCACTTGTGTTCCCAGTTCGGGGAGGGGTGTAGTGGGATAGAGCAGGGGGGATGGGGACTCAGGACTCCTGGGTTCTCTGCCAAGCTCTGGGAGGGGGTTTTGGTGAATGGTTAGAGATGCAGGAGGGGCCGGAATGACTCTCTCACAGTGAGTGTGGAACCACAGCCAGAGTGGGGGATGGGGTCGAGTCCACGGCGTAATTATGACTGGGTTCGGTCACCTCCATGCTAGACGCTGCCCCTGTTTACAGCAGTATAAATGAGGAGTCATTCCCTGGCTTCCAGTGAAATTACCCCGGATTCACCGCAGGGCCCCTGGCAGCAGATGTGGGCAGCCAGGCCCCAGATTCCCCTCAGGAAAACGAGGCTGGAAAGATTTAGACACCACTATCCAGAGCTTGCCCGCCTCCGGGTGGAGGAAGGATACAAACACCTCAAAAGCAGTCGTACCTAATTCTCCTCACCCTCACCTTGGTGTAACCCAGGAGTAACTCCACAGGAGTCTATTGAGCTGATTCTGCTGTCTCTCACCCCAGTGTAAAACAAGGACTAGCTCTGGTGGAGACAGTGGGGTTTTTTCCCCACCCCCATTCCCATCTTACGCCAACCTGCAGAAGCTAAAGGTCTGACTCAAGGACATGGAGATGGTTTTAGACAAAAGGAGTGTTATTTTACTGATCTCAGCCTGGCCTCGCTCATGTCTTTCCCTTCACAGCCATCACACGATATCCTGAGGAAGAAAATGTTCAACCGAACCACCGTGACTGAGTTCCTTCTCCTGGGATTTTCTGACATTTGGGAGCTGCAGATTTTGCACTTTGTGGGGTTTCTAGTGATTTACCTGACAGCCCTCATGGGGAACCTTCTCATCATCATGGCCATAGCCCTCGACCGCCACCTCCACACACCTCTGTACTTCTTCCTGATGAATCTGTCTGTCCTGGACCTCGGATCTGTCTCTGTCACTCTCCCCAAATCCATGCTCAACTCCCTCATGAACATCAGGTCCATTTCCTATGCTGGATGTGTTGCCCAAGTCTTTTTCTTCCTCTCCTTCCTCCTTCCTTCCTCCTCTCCTTCCTGTTTTTTTTACCTTCTCACCATCATGGCATATGACTGATACATCACCATCTACCAGCCACTGCACTATGAGAGGATGATGAACAGAAGAGCTTGTGTCCAAATGGCAGCCAGTTCCTGGATCAGTGGGATTTTCTCCTTCACACTGCACGCTGGGACCACGTTTGCATTGCTCTTCTGTGGCGACAATATGGTGGACCAGTTCTTCTGTGAAATCCCCCAGCTCCTCAAGCTGGCTTGCTCTGACACATACCACAGTGAAAAAGGTGCTATTGCCTTTAGTGCCATTTTAGACCTAGGCTGCTTTGTTTTCATTGTTGTGTCATATGTTCAGATCTTCAGAGCACTGCTGAGAATCCCCTCTGAGCAGGGCCGGCACAAAGCCTTCTCCACCTGCCTGCCTCACCTCACTGTGGTCTCCTTGTTAATTTCAACGGGCATCTTTGCCTGCCTGAAGCCCACCTACAGCTCTCCCTCTGCTCTGGATCATGTGGTGACTGTTCTCTAGTCCTTGGTGCCCCCCCCCTGATAAATCCTGTCATCTACAGCATGAGGAACAAGGAAATCAAAGGTGCCCTGAAGAGACTGACTGTGTGGAGGTTATTCACCCATAATTAATTGTCCACCTTTCTCCAATAGACGCTCTCTCACTTTTTCCCTTCGTTAAAGTCCATGACATCCATGACAGCTCACACTCAGACAGGGCTGATTCCCAGCTCAGTTGTACTAATGCAAACCCAGACGAACGCCACAGACGTGAAGGTAGCTGGGCTCATTTACACAAGCAGAAGATGTGGCCCGGCTGTGGAGTGTCACTGGTGTAAATTGCGTGGGAGAGGAGAATCAGACATTCAGTCTCTGCCAGAGCAGTACCTGGTGCACGGCTTGGCCACTTCTACCTGCTTCATGGTGCCCAAAGACAAGGCTGGAGATTTCTCGCCTTGTGTGTATAAATCCGAAGCAGCTTAGCTGGACTCAGAGGAGTCAGGCTGCTGCTACACTGGTGTATGTGAGAGCATCTCTTCAGTAAAGCAGGGCTGACTCTCATGGGGTGTATCTCCATTTGGGGATCTGGCCTATTGGCTTTAATGGAGCTAGGCCAATTCATACCCGTTGAGGTCCGACATGTGCCTTTATTGCTCAGTGGCCACATTTCTCCACGTTGCTGCAGGCTTCTCACTTGGCAGATGAGCCTTTAGAGCCGTATTCTGATCTCAGTTACCCTGGATCCACTCCGGACTCTGCACTCCTGCCTGTTTGAATATATGTGGGGCAGTTGTGTGTGTGAAGAGGGAGGGGGCTGCACACTCCTTTGTGTGCTTCTATGTATAACTCTATCATAACAGTCTGCCACAGGTAGATTTGAACCCAGGGTTTTAGATTTTCAAGCCTGAGCCTGTGTACTGAAGAACGAAGCCTTCTCGGCTCATAAGCTGCCATTTGTGTTTTAACCATTGGATGGGGCAGGAAGCCGCGCTGTGTGAGCCTGCATCCAGTGTCCATTTGATCCAGATACTGGCTAGAAATCACAGGGAGGTTTCCAATCACCAGAGGGGGTGCAGTTCTGGAGTAGTCTCCCAATAGGTGGTGTGGGGGGGGCAAATGACAATTAATTTTAAGAGAGAGAGAGATGGATAAATTTATGAGTGCGATTGTAGGTCAGGGTGACTTCTGATGGAGGGGGCGGGACTCACTTCTGCTTTGTTTTATGTTCCTAAAACTCAGCTTCAGGTTTTATTCCAGCCACTGAGAGGGGTCAGGAAGGGGATTCCCCCTTCAATGCATTCTGAGTGGGTTTTTTATCTCCTTCCTCTGAAGGCTCAGAGTAGCCATGGCAGGAGATGGGACATTGGGTGGGGTGAGCCCATGCTCTGAGGTAGCACTGAACCATTCTCTCTCCCAGGTGCGTGGCTGGCTGGTTTTTGCACACATGCTCAAGGTCTAACCCATCACCACATATGGAGTAGGGAAGGAATTTCCCCCCCGCTCAGGTTGGTAGGGAGCTTGGGAGGGTTTTGAGCTTTGTCTGAAGCATGGGGTGCTGGTCACTTGCCAGGATTTTCTGGGTGTATCTCACTTAATCATTTCTCTGCCATCATGGGGGCTCGGACCGTGGGGCACCTCAGCCCCTCCTGTTCTCTGTCTCTGGCATATACCAGTCTGCTCTCCCACTGGTCTCACCTGCTCTGGTCTCCTTTCGGTTCCTGTGTGCAGACTGGATGATCTGCTGCTCCCTTCTGGCCCTGAACTCTTTGACTCTGTGACTCCATAAACGGTGGCTGCAGATGCAAAGCTGCGGGACTTTTTAAAATGGATAATTGCCATCAGTCACCAGTGCGAGGGAGAGATCGAATCGAAATGAAAGGCCAAATTCCCAGCTGGTTCAATTCAGCGTCATTTCACCAGTGTCCCTGTGTCAGATTCCCAGCTGCTCTAACTTGGCTTAGCTCCATTTTACTCAACGGGGGCACGTTCTCCGCTGGTCTCAATCAGCCACAGCACCATTGAAATCCACAGGGACAGATCCCCAGCTGGTGTGAACTGGCCTAGCACACGGAGTGATGCCAGTCAGCATACGCTGAAGGTCTGTGACGCCTCTTTTTATGGCTGTTCCTGTGTTGGAAGGTCTCATTAAATATTTCCACTCTTCCGTTTTCTTGGCCATTGAAGACTCTAGACATAAGGCTCTGCTCTGTCACCATTGCCACATCCATGGCACATTTCCCTGAGGTCGATTTCCTGTTCTGGATGCATTGCCCATTCTTTCTCCTCTTCTTCAGCAGATTTTGCCTCCTTGACTGTCACAATCAGTTAGAAATCTGTCTTCATGACAAATGGAGACTGTTGTTAGGTCAAGAACTGTCCCTGTCCCTTCTCAGCTGGGAGGTGATTAGACTTACCCTGGATGGGGTGTGAATGTCAGCTCAGCACATGTAATGAGATTGTCCCACTTACACCACAGTCACAACTAGGCGTGGGAGAAGTTGATTTTTATTCTTTTATAATTACAGTGGATGTGATCAATGTTTATTTTTCAGCATTGTTTTCCAAGTTTTTATCCATTTAAATTTCCACAGTTGTAGAATATTATGTATTTTAAGCATTTATTTGTCAAGTTTTATCCACTTTTATTGATCAGTTGTAGGAAATTATGCAGGGGGTCAGAAAATAGTTATGTAATAACAATAGAAGATGAGATTCAATGAGCTGAAGCTTTATAACCATTAAAAAAAATTATCAGCATCACATATCAAAACATACAAAGTAAATAGCCTTCAGTCAAATGCTAATGAGTTATAAAGCCGCATGTTTTTTACTTTGCATAGCTGTAAATTTTGGTTATTATTGATGGAAATAGTTTTCGTCGGTGTGTCTGTGTGTGATGCAATTTAAGTTTATCGACATTTACCAATAAATATCTAACCCTGCAAACCGAACCAGAACATAACATAATAGCAGACAAGTAATTTACATCAGTGTTCATGTCACGGCTGAGTTTAGACCAGAGTCTCGGGCCAGAGCCTCATCAGCATTAACCTGGTGATGCAAATGGGCTATTCTACATATAATCATAAAAGATGTGGGTTGGAGGGGACCTCAGGAGGTATCTAGTCCAACCCCCTTCTCAAAGCAGGACCAATGCCAACTAAATCATCCCAGCCAGGGCTTTGTCAAGCTGGGCCTTAAAAACCCCTAAGGATGGAGATTCCACCACCTCCCTAGGTAACCCATTCCAGTGCTTCACCACCCTCCTAGGGAAAAAGTTTTCCTAATATCCAACCTAGACCTCCCCCACTGCAACTTGACACCATTGCTCCTTGTTCTGTCATCTGCCACCACTGAGAACAGCCTAGCTCCGTCCTCCCTGGAACCCGGTTCAGGTAGTTAAAGGCTGCTATCAAATCTCCCCTCATTCTTCTCTTCTGCAGACTAAACAAGCCTAGTTCCTTTAGCCTCTCCTCAGAAGTTATATGACCCAAACCCTTAATCATTTTCGTTGCCCTCTGCTGGACTCTCTCCAATTTATACACATCCTTCCTGTAGTGGGGGCCCAAATCTGGACACAATACTCAAAATGTGGCCTAACCAGTGCCAAATAGCAGGGAATAATCACTTCCTGTGATCCGCTGGCAATGCTCCTACTAATGCAGCCCTGTATGCCATTAGTCTTCTTGCAACCAGGGCGCACTGTTGACTCATATCCAGCTTCTTGTCCACTGTAACCCCCAGGTCCTTTTCTGCAGAACTGCTGCCTAGCTTGTTGGTCCCCAGTCTATAGCTGTGCATGGGATTCTTCCATCCTAAGTGTCCTTGTTAAACCTCATCAGATTTCTTTTGGCCCAATCCTCCAATTTGTCTAGGTCACTCTGTATCCTATCCCTACCTTCCAACGTATCTCCCAGTCCCCCCAGCTTAGTGTCATCTGCAAACTTGCTGAGGGTGCAATCTACCCCATCTTCCAGATCATTAATGAAGATGTTGAACAAAACCGGCCCCAGGACCAACCCCTGGGCACTCCGCTTTTTACAGGCCGTGAACTAGACATTGAGCCATTGACCACAATGATCTAGTCAGCTTTTTATCCACCTTATAGTCTTTTCATCCAACAGCAAGAATACTAGGGGAGACCAAATCAAAAGCTTTGCTAAAGTCAAGGTATATCATGTCCACGGCTTTCCCCACATCCACAGAGCCAGTCACTTCTTACGAGAAGGCAATCAGGTTGGTGAGGCATGATATGGCCTTGGTGAATCCATGCTGACTGTTCCTCATCACCTTCCTCTCTTCCAAGTGCTACAAAATGGATTCCTTGAGGACCTGCTCTATGATTTTTCCGAGGACTGAGTTGAGGCTGACCGGTCTGTTGTTCCCCGGAGCCTCCTTCTTACCTTTTTTGAAGCTGAGCACTATATCTGCCTTTTTCCAATTGTCCAGGACCTCCGCCCATCTCCACGAGTTTTCAAAGATAATAGCCAATGGCTCTGCAATCACATCAGCCAACCCGCTCAGCATCCTCGGATGCATGACATCTGGCCCCATGGACTTGTGTATGTCCAGCCTTTCTAAATCGTCCTGAACCTGTTCTTTCAGCTCTGAGGGCTGTTCACCTCCTCCCCATTCTGTGCTGCCCAGTGCAGTAGTCTGGGAGCTGACCTTGTCTATGAAGACAGAGGCAAAAAAAGGCATTGAGTACCTCAATTTTTCCCGCAACCTCTGTTGCTAGGTTGCCTTCCACCCATTCTGTAAGGGGCCCACTTTTTCCTGACCTCCTTCTTGTTGCTAACATTCTCCCATGGAGTCAATGGGCCAGATTACCAGCTCTGGGGGGTCAATGGTCCGTAGCTCCCTTGAGTCAATGGGCCAGAGCTCAGAGATCCTCAGTGGGTGTAAACTAGTGTAATTCAAGGGAGGCTCCTTTACACACGCTGAGCCCAAGGAAGATGCTCCAGCCCCTCTCACCAGCACTGTGTTGAATTACAAAAGCCAGAGCAGGCCCCAGAGATGATGGCGAGAAGTGGCCAGCTCCCCTCAGCCCCTCCTTCCCTGAGAACATGCTGCATCTCCGGCCACCGAGCTGGGCAGTGACGGCACTGGAGGCTGTGACTTCCTCTTTCTCTGTCAGAGGAGAAGGATCTGGCCCCCTCCCTGCACCCAGACCAGACCGATGATGGCTGAGATGAGACCCCAGCTTCCGGCCCAGAGCGCCCAGCTCAGATTAGCGCTAACTCTCCTTCTACCTGCAGTGGGTGAGTGGCCTCACTTGGCTCCTGTCCGTCATTCAGAGATTCCCCCCCATCCCTACCACATCCCACATCTCCCCACACCCTGTTTGCCACCCAGAATTCTCACCCCCTCTCCTCTCTTCTATTCCAGCCTCTCTTGAGACTCTCCACAGCCCAACTTCCCCCACAGGTAACGACGTCTCCTATCATGGCTGAGGGGTCGTGCAGTGGGGTGGGGATCCCCCTCCGCTCACCCCATAATATTTGCAATTGCAAGGAAAGGGGGTTCTCAGTTTGTCCTCTTTATCATGCCCTGGGTGGCCCCATGCAGAGGGTTCTCTTCTCACACCTGCCTCAGCAGTGGCAGGTCCCATACAGAGCCGTGTCCATATAGGAAAATAAATGTAATAAAATGAATTATATCCCGGGTTGCATTCCCCCCCCCCCCCACCTTTTTCAATCTTGCATTTTTCCCTTAGCCACTATGTCATTTTTCAAAAGATGAGGAAGTTTTGAAAAGATTTGGAATGAGAAAACAAAAAAACCTCCTACAAATCCTTAAATATCTTTCACTTTACTGCATTCTTCTTCTTCTTACAGCTTTTCCCGCACTAAGCAGGGTCGCCAAAAAGGTTCATTATGGTCCTTCTCCATCCGATACGATCTTGTGTATCTTCTATCTTAAGTCCAACACTTTCCATGTCTCTCTTCAGCACATGCTTCCAACGGGTCTCTGGCCTTCCTCTCTTCCGTGGTCCAGGGGGCTCCATTTCCAACACTCTTCTCATCACATGGTCCTCGCCTCTTCGCATTACATGTCCATACCATCTCAATCTCTTCTCCTTCAACTTTGTTGCTACCTCTATCACTTTCAGAGTCCCTCGAATGTACTCGTTCCTTATCTTATCCTTTTTTGTTACATCACAAATCCATCACAGCATCCTCATTTCATTCACATTCAGCCTAGCCTCCTCTTTTAACGTTGTCACCCACATTTCTGCACCATATGTTAGTGCTGGTCGCACAACAGTTTTATATATCTTTCCTTTCAGTTTAACTGGTATTTTCCTATCACAAAGCACACCTCTACATTTTTTCCAGTTGTTCCATGCTGATTGTACTCTGCTTTATTTCTGAACCCATACCACCATCCTCTTGTACCACAGATCCAAGGTACTTGAAGCTTTCTACCTGTTTGATTTCTCCTCCGTTAATTTTCAC
This sequence comes from Emydura macquarii macquarii, assembly GCF_026122565.2. Classification (NCBI taxonomy): domain Eukaryota; kingdom Metazoa; phylum Chordata; order Testudines; family Chelidae; genus Emydura; species Emydura macquarii. The sequence goes on from NW_027133313.1 coordinate 79,258, forward strand.
TGGTACCTCCCATTCCCTATGAGTTCCACTAAATTTACAGTTCAGCAATTGGGTCTTTGTTCTGCTGATCTTCATTCCTCTGTCCTCTAGTACTTTTCGCCAGCTTTCTAGGTTTTCCTCCATATTTTCTTCTGAACCTCCACACAGCACAATGTCATCAGCAAAAAGTATAGTCCACGGGGGATCCTCTCTCACACCCTCGGTAACCACATCCATTACTATCAGAAATAGGAATGGACTCAAGGCAGATCCTTGGTGCAGTCCCACTTTTACCTCAAAGTTCGTCCCTCTTCCTGCTGAGCATCTTACTGAAGTCTTGGTTTCAGAGTACATATCTTGGATCAGTCTGATGTACTTCTCAGGAGCCCCTAGCTTTCTTGCACATCTCCACACTTCCTCTCTTGGCACCTGGTCACAGGCCTTTTCGATATCTATAAACATCATTCTCAAATCCCTTTGTCCTTCTCGGTGCTTCTCCATTATCACTCTTAGTGAAAAGATAGCATCCGTTGTGCTTCGACCTGGCATAAATCCAAACTGACACTGATCAATTTACTGCATTCAGAGGCAAAAAAGACAAAGGAAAAAAGAGGAGAAAGTGGAATAACCCATTTTTTTCATTGCCCCTCTTTTTTGCATGGAAAAAGTGGGGAAAAAAGTAAATAAATACGAGAAATGTTTCCCCAATTTCTCTCAGGATTTTTTCCTTTCCCCAGTGTGTCAAAAGACAGAAACATTGACAGAAGGTGAGAACTGTCCATTAAATGTAAATATTTTAATTTTGTTTGTTTGATATTGTTTTGAAAAATGAAAATTTGTGTTGTATACAAATGTTTTTGATAAAGTCACTGACAAAATTTTGACCAGCTGTGCGTTAGGCACCGAGCACCAGATGTGTAAAGGTGCCTAAAAATCTAGATAGGTACCAAGGAGCCTTGAAATGAATGGGAGTTAGGTGTCTGCATGCTTTTGAAAACCCCACTAGGCACCTAAATACTTTTACAAATCTGCAAAATTCAAAACAAAGAAAACTTTCACTTTTTTTAAAATGTCCCATCAGTAAATAAAGCTGGAAAAAACCCTGACATTTTTGACAGGATAATGTTTTGGCTGAAAAAAGGTCAATTAGTCCCAGCTTAGTGGGTTCAAAGCTCAACCCATGAGCCCTGCAGAGGTCGGAGAGCCAAGGATCATGGCATCAGGATTGTCACTACCAACACATGGAGACAAGTAGCAGCATAGTCGCTGCCATGATAAATTAGCCCCATTGCGGAACACGGTGCAAATAAGGAAGCTTATCCTAGAACACAACCCCTCCTGAAGTTCAGGCTCTATTTCTCCTCTGCATCCACTTTCCTCCCAGGTAGCTAGCTGATCACCCACTTCATGTCCTCGTTCCTCAGGGTGTAGATGATGGGGTTCAGCAATGGAGTGATGGCCGTGAAAAACACGGACACCACCTTGTCCTCGGAGAAGCTGGTGGATGGGCGGAAGTAGATGAAGATGCAGTGGCCCAGGAAGAGTGCCACCACCGTCAGGTGCGTGGCACAGGTGGAAAGCGCCTTGCACTTCCCCTCAGAGAATCGATTCCTTAGGGAGACCAGAATGACACCGTAGGAGACCACCAGCACCACGAAGCAGACCACGGAGATGAGCCCCGAGTTGGAGATGATGAGCCCCTCGATGATGTAGGTGTCGGTACAGGCCAGCCTGATGACTGCACGTCACAGAAGAAGTTGTCTATCTCCCGGGGCCCACAGTATGGCAGGTTGATGGTCATGCCGGTCAGGGCTAAGGAGTAAACGACCCCACCAAACCACACAGCAGCACCCAGCAGTAAGTAGACCTTGTGGTTCATGATGGCGAGGTAGTGCATGGGGTTGCAGATGGCCACGTAATGGTCATAGGCCATGACAGTGAGCAGGAAGATCTCTGTGCAGGTGAAAAGGTGGAGGAAGAACATCTGCGCCACACAACCCCCGAAAGAGATGGTCATCTCTGCTGAGAGGAAGTCGGCCAGCATCTTGGGCACAGTGACGGAGGCGTGGCACACATCGATGAAGGAGAGGTTGCAGAGGAAGAAGTACATGGGTGTGTGGAGGCACCGGTCGTGGACAATGGTGACCATGATAAGGATGTTCCCAGCCAAGATTAGCAGGTAGATGGGCAGGAAGACGATGAAGAGGATCAGCTGTGTCTCTGGGTTGGAGGAGAGTCCCAACAGGATGAACTCAGTCACTTTGGTCTGATTCAGGGTCACCGCCTCTCCCATTTTTGTTCCTAGAGGGGAGAGGAAATTGTTACAGGAATTGGGTAGGATCCCCTTTAAATAGTTTCAGAGCTTTCCAGTGTGGCTGCCTTTCTTCTGTTGAAGAAGCCATCAGAACAGAGATAGTTAGCTAGACCTTGTAGGTTTGTATATAATTCGATACCCAATGGTGTCTGTGTGGCATCTTCATATTCATGAAGTAGAGCTGGGTGAAAGTTTTTGGAGGAATAGTTTATTCACTGCAAAACACAGTTGAGGCAGGCAGAAGCTAGTCATGAATTTGGTTCAAATTCAGTGAATAGTTTCACATAAAAAAGAAGGCAAAATATTGGAAAAAATAAAAATGTATTACTTTGACTTCTTGAAGCAAAAGTGTTATGTTTCAAAACGATGTTTCATTTAAAGTTTAGCTCAATGTATTTAAACAAAGAATGAAAAAAAACCACACCCCAAAATGAAACAAAACAAAACAAAACATTCATTTCAGGTTGAACAAAATATATTGTTCACCCTGAAATGAATTTTTTCAGGTTTTTGTTTCAGTGGGAAAAACTGGTAAAATACCATTTTTAGTCAATCCACAATGAAAGTATTTTGGATTTTTCAAGTCAGTTATTCACTCAGCTGTAATAGAGAGCAAAGGTGCAATGGTTCTCTTGCCAGGCCTTTGCTGCTGTTAATGCCCCTTAGTGCCAGGCACTACACAGACACACAGCGAGAGTGATACTTTCTCTGAAGAGCTCACAGTCAAAAGAGGCAAGAAGTGGTGGTGGTGGGAAACTGAGGAACAGAGAAGGGAAGTGACTTGCCCGAGATCAGTAGTGGAACCAGGAATAGAATCCAGGTTTCCTGATTCCTAGCCCCCTAACCACGAGAATCACATTGCTTCCCCATTTCAGTTCCCCTCTGCAAGGGTTCTCTCCCATCCCCAAATCCATATGAAAATGTAAAATACTAACAGCAAAGTCCGGTCTTTCCAATACACTGCAGTTTAATAAAATTACAGCAAGGTGAATTTTTTGGCTGATTTTTTATTGGTGAAAAATGCAGATTTGATTACACAAAAACATTTCGTGACTTTGTGCTGATTTCACCAAATTGTTTGTTAAAAAGTTCTGAAAAAATCTAAATTATTTTATTTAAAAATATCCTTAAAATATATATAAAAAAGATTGAAATGGAAATGCATGTCACTTGTCAAAACAAACATTTTGTTTGACCCCGATTTAATTTTTTTTCACTTTTTGATTCACTGAAAATTGTGTTGTTTTCCATGATATTTTGAATTAATGAAATTGCAATCAATCAGAAAAAATATATATTATCCACTCAGCACTAAATAAAACATGCCTTATAATCAGATGTGAAACTATTAGATTTTTATCGGTAAATGTGTATTTCACTATACATACACAAACCAATGAAAAATATTTCCATTGATGATAATTGAAATTTACAGCTAGGCAAAGTAAGAAAAATGCTGTGTGAGAACTTATCACAGTTTCATTTAAGGATATTTACTCTGTATATTTTGAGATGTGATGTTCACAATGCATTTTAACGGTTATAATGCTTTAACTTTTTGAATCTCGATGTCTACTGTCCATAAATAATTGTCTGAACCCCGCATAATTTCCTGCAACTGTGAAGATTTAAATGGATAAAAATTAGAAAAAAATATCATAAAAATAAACATCAATAGTATCTATCAAAATTATAAAAACTAAAAATAAAATTCTGCCAAAACAAAGACATTAGCTGGTAATTTAACCTACCCACTCCACCTCATTTTTTTGAAGAACATTCTTGCATTCGAGTTCTTTGGGCCAGCTGTTGTAAACCAGGGTCACTCCTTCAGAGCTGAGGGAGCTGTGCTGATTTGTGCCAGCTGAGAACCTGGTCCAACATGTTCACAGCTTCAAAAGAAAGAAAGAAAAAGAAAATGAAAAAGAAAAAGATGACTCTAAGGATAACAGTTCTTTTTCATCTAATAAATCACTAATTGTAAAGGAACAGAGCCCGCACTGGTGTCAATTGTCTGTAGCTCCAGTGGAGTCAAAGGGGACACTCCCAGCTCGGGTAAGCTAGTGATAGCACCATGGAGTTGGTGCAGCCAGACCTGCATGTGGGGTAAATAGGCCACTGCTCTGTGGTGTCAAATTCAGGTCGTTTCTCTCCCACTATTATTGTACTGATGCTCTCCAAAATAGACAGTTGGAGTCACAGCTACATTACTCCAGTTTTTACACTGCTGTGATTCTATTTCAGCCAAACTGGGCCTAATTCTCATTTACGTCCGAGCCTCTTTAGATACATCTGCTATCCTAAAGTGACCTTAAAGAGGTTGTAATTTACACTGAAACCCACGACACTTTATCCCGCTGGAGCCCTTGAACAGAGTCCTCAGTACAGACGAAAAATGATTTCAGTGCAGTTATGCTGGTGTAAAACTGGAGTCATGCAGTTGTCAGTCAGGTACGGAGATTAATGGAACAAAAGCAATTGGGCCAGATCTTCAGCTGGTGTAAATCTAACATGAAACAGGAGTAACTTGGCAGAGAGTGCACCCTGCTGCTCTTCTCCAAAGTAATAAAGAATGACTTACAGGGAGACGGCAACACGAGGAACTCCTGGTAAATTTCATGTCTGGTGCAGTCCTGCCACAACTGCTCAGCGCTACTGTTCTTCTCCAGATATGCAACCTCTTAAGTCAGCATCAACACAACCTGCAATGACATCAGTTCACTTTGGACTTGGGACTGTAGGGATCTGCAGCTGTGCAAGTGAAGCACAAAGCGCATCATTAAGATGCCCAAGTTCTTCCAAACACTCACCCAAACTCACTGTGTGCCCGTCTCTCTTGCTCCCTGGTGGCAGGCTGGGGAGGGAAATGGGGATACAGACTGTTGCTTTCCAGGTCAAGGGGGAAGTTTTGCTGCTCTGCAGAGTTTTGTTCTTTTAGTCGTACGCCACAATATCCTGGCTCAGAGTTCTGGTAGGATCGGCCTGCTGGGGGGAGAAATGGATTAGACAGGCAGATAGAAAGATGCATGCTGTGAATAGCAGGTGAGAGCAAGAGAACATACCTTTCCTAGGCCAGAAAAAGAGCTCTGTGTAAACTCAAAAGCTGGTCTCTTTCACCAACAGCAACTGGCCCAATAAAAGATATGACCTCATCCACGTTGTGTCTAACGTTGTGGGGTCAAAACAGCTACAGCAACACTGCAAACCGCGAGATATATGGGTGTGCAGGGGGATAGACAGACAGACAGACGTGGATGGCATCTCACCAGGGGAGCTGGGCCTGCCCAACTCTGACTCATAGAATCATAGAATATTAGAGTCGGAAGGGACCTCAGGAGGTCATCTAGTCCAACCTCCTGCTCAAAGCAGGACTAACCGCAGCTATATCATCCCAACCAGGGCTTTGTCAAGCCTCAGCTTAAAAACCTCTAAGGATGGAGATTCCACCACCTCCCTAGGTAACCCATTCCAGTGCTTCACCACCCTCCTAGTAAAAAACTTTTTCCTAATGTCCAACCTAGACCTCCTGCCCTGCAACTTGAGACCGTTGCTCCGTCTTCTGTCATCTGCCACCACCAAGAACAGCCTAGCCCCATCCTCCCTGGAACCCCCTTTCAGGTAGTTAAAGGCCGCTATCAAATCCCCCCTCACTCTTCTCTTTTGCAGACTAAACAAGCCCAGTTCCCTCAGCCTCTCCTCATAAGTCCTGTGCTCCAGCCCCCTAATCATTTTGGTTGCCCTCCGCTGCACTCTCTCCAACTTGTCCACATCCTTTTTGTAGTGGGGGGCACAAAACTGGACACAATATTCTAAATACGGCCTCACCAATGCCGAATAGAGGGGAATAATCACTTCCCGTGACCTGCTGGCAATGCCCCTCCTAATGCAGCCCAATATGCCATTAGCCTTTCTGACAACTAGGGCACACTGCTGACTCATATCCAGCTTTTTATACATCGTTACCCCCAGGTCCTTTTCTGCAGAGCTGCTGCCCAGTTCGTCTGTCCCCAGTCTATAGCTGTGCATGGGATTCTTCCTTCCTAAGTGGAGGACTCTGCACTTTTCTTTGTTGAACCTCATTAGGTTTCTTTTGGCCCAATCCTCCAGTTTGTTTAGGTCACTCTGAATCCTATCCCTACCCTCCAGGGTATCTACCACTCCCCCCAGCTTAGTGTCGTCCGCAAACTTGCTGAGGGTACAATCTACCCCATCCTCCAGATCATTAATAAAGATGTTGAACAAAACCGGCCCCAGGACCGACCCCTGGGGAACTCCGCTTGTGACCGGTTGCCAGCTAGACATGGAGCCATTGATCACTACTCGTTGAGCCCTATGCTCTAGCCAGTTCTCTATCCATTTTATAGTCCATTCATCCAACCCATACTTCTTTAACTTGCTGATAAGAATACTGTGAGAGACCGTATCAAAAGCTTTGCTAAAGTCAAGGTATATCACGTCCACCACCTTCCCTACATCCACAGAGCCAGTCATCTCATCATAGAAAGCAATCAGGTTGGTCAGGCATGACTTTCCCTTGGTGAATCCGTGTTGACTGTTCCTGATCACCTTCCTCTCCTCCAAGTGCCTTAAAATGGATTCCTTAAGGATCTGCTCTATGATTTTTCCAGGGATTGAGGTGAGGCTGACCGGTCTGTAGTTCCCTGGATCCTCTTTCCTCCCTTTTTTGAAGATGGGCACTAGATTTGCTTTTTTCCAGTCCTCAGGGACCTCCCCCTGTTGCCACGAGCTTTCAAAGATAATAGCCAATGGCTCTGAAATCACCTCAGCCAACTCCCTCAGCACCCTCGGGTGCATTGCATCCGGCCCCATGGACTTGTGAATGTCCAATCCTTCTAAATATCCTTGAACCCGTTCCTTCAGCACTGCGGGATGTTCGCCTCCTTCCCATTCTGTGTCACCCAGTACGGCAGTCTGGGAGCTGATCTTGTCTGTGAAGACAGAGGCAAAAAAGGCATTGAGTACCTCAGCTTTCTCCACATCCTCCATCATTAGGTCGCCACCCTCATTCTCTAAGGGGCCCACACTTTCCCGAACCTTCCTCTTGTTGGCAACTTGCCTGTAGAAACCCTTCTTGTTCCCCTTCACGTCCCTTGCTAGCTGCAACTCCAATTGCGCTTTGGCCTTCCTGATTTCATTCCTGCACGTTCGAGCAGTGTTTATATACTCCTCCCTAGTCATCTGACCAAGCTTCCACTTCTTGTAAGCTTCTTTTTTGCGTTTAAGTTCGCCAAGGACATCTTTGTTAAGCCAAGCTGGACGCCTACCATATTTGCTATTTTTTCTGCACATCGGGATGGTTTGCTCTTGTGCCCTCAATAAGGTCTCTTTAAAATACAGCCAGCTCTCTTGGGTTCCTTTCCCCCTCATATTAGCCTCCCAGGGAATCCTGCCCATCAGTTCACTGAGGGAGTCAAAGTCCGCTTTTCTGAAGTCCATGGTTCGTATCCTGCTGTTCTCCTTTCTTCCTTTCAGCAGGATCCTGAACTCGACCATCTCATGGTCACTGCTGCCTAGGTTGCCACCCACTTCTACTTCCCCTACCAAATCTTCCCTGTTTGTGAGCAGCAGATCAAGAGAAGCACGGCCCCTAGTTGGTTGCTCCAGCACTTGCACCAGGAAATTGTCAGCGACACTCTCCAAAAACTTCCTGGATTGTTTGTGCTCTGCTGTATTGCTCTTCCAGCAGATGTCAGGGTGATTGAAGTCTCCCATGAGAATCAGGTCCTGTGAACTGGAAACTTTCCCTAGTTGAGTAAAGAAAGCCTCATCTACCTCATCCTCCTGGTCTGGTGGTCTGTAACAGACACCCACCATGACATCACGCTTATTGTTCTTGCTTCTAAGCTTAACCCAGAGACTGTCAACTGGCTTATCTCCAGTTTCATACTGGAGCTCAGAGCAGTCATAGTGCTCTCTTACATACAGTGCAACTCCTCCCCCCTTTCGCCCCTGCCTATCCTTCCTGAACAGTTTATACCCATTCATGACAGTGCTCCAATCGTGAGAGTTATTCCACCAAGTCTCAGTTATTCCAATCATGTCGTAGTTTCTTGACTGTGCCAGGACTTCCAGTTCTTCCTGCTTGTTTCCCAGGCTTCTTGCATTTGTGTACAGGCACTTGAGATAAGTAGCCGACTGGCCTACTTTCACAGTATGAATCGGGAGGCCTCCTCTGCTGCACCCTCCTCCTTCTGCTTCCTTGTGGTGTTCCTCTTCCCCACTAACCTGGTTTCCACTCTAAAGAAGTTTACCCTCCATTCATTTCACACATTTCTTGCAGGGGGTGGTCCCCATGCTGGTGGAAGAGTGGGGAGGGCCCATGTTTGAGACTGAATCAGGAGATTTAGAGGCAGTGAGTGTTCGTACAGCACCTGGCACCATGGGGCTCTGGTTCATGACTACAACTCCTGTGCCCGAATGCAGTACAAACAACCAGTAATGATAATTGGAGGCAAAGGAAGGGAGCCCCTGTATGTACAAAGCTGCTGCAGCGCTGAATGGGTGCAGGGGGATGGGGATGATCAGCCACTAGATGGCAGGCAAGGATCATCAATGGGGAATCTTACACAAGGGTTCGCTTTGGTTTTGAAAGCTGGAATTTCGAAATAGAGTTAGGCACCCAACTCCTATTGAATCAAGTGCCTAACTCCCTCAGGCTCCTTTGAAAGGGGCTTGGCATAAAGTCAAATCACCAGTTGGTGAGGCCAGCCATAGGGTCTGACCCGCAGCAGGTGTTCACTGGTGCAGCCTCCATTGCGTTCACTGGATGGAAGTAGATGAGAAGCCCCAGTGGTCCAGGACTTGCGTGAAATGTCCCAAAGCTCTGTGGCTGACAGCACTGCCTTGGGAAGGGTGGTCCCGTGGTCAGCGTGCCAGCCTGGGGCTTGGGAAATCTGGATTCTATTTCCCCTCTTCTCCAGTGACTCCCTGGGTGACCTTGGCTATGCCACTTAGCTCCAGATTTGAACAGGTGTTTAAGCACCTCCAGAGGCAGAAAAGGACCTGGGGGTGAGGTTTGAAAAGCAGAGGTGCCTGGTGCCCATTGAAATTAAAGGGACTGAGGCATTTCTGAAAATCCATTTTGGTGCCTAAATATCTTTACAAACCTGCCCTCTGTGCCTTGATTCCCACCTTCCTGTGCCCTTCCCTGCCTCAGCGGGGCATTGTGAGGCTCGAGACGTTACAGATTTTGGGGTGCTCGGAGAACAGGGGCCGCAGAAGCGCCTAAGGCCTTGTTGACACACAAAGGTTGTAGTGCTTGAACTATTCCAGTGTAACTGAAATGTGACACAAGGCCTGTCGTGTGCATGTCGTCACAGCAGCACAGAGGGGCTTATCCTGACATAGCCATTGCTGAAATAAAAACGGTACCAGCACAAGGCACCTTGCTGCCAGCAGAACCTGCACCACAGGCAGAAAGGTTCTGGGAGAACCAGCTGTTAAAAGTTCACCCACAAAATCTGTGTGTGGAGCAGGGATAAAAGAGGTGGCTTGGGAGCCTATTCCACAACATCAGCTTCAATCCACCACCACCACGTAGGCAGCACAGAGTTCCCACAGTTCCCACGCTCAGTCTCACCCCCCCCCCCCCCCCGTGAGGCAGAGAAGGGCTAGATCCCCCCTTTTGCTGCTGGGGACATGAGGCCCACGTGGCCAGATTTTTAAAGGTATTTAGGAACAGAGAGATTTTCAAATGTCCCTAGTGCCTAACTCCCACTGGCTGCAAAAGGAGTTAGACACCCAGGCCCTTTTGAAAACCCCATTAGGTGCCGATCCGGACCTGTAGGTGCCTTAATATCTTTAGCAATCTAGCCCATAGAGACTAAAGGCCAGACGGTCAAAAGTATTTAGGCAAAGGTTGTCCAAGGTATTAAACATGCTGACTGGCACCTCGTGGGGTTTTCAAAAGCCCCGTCCACCTAACTCCTATTGACTCCAATAGGAGTTAGGAACCTCATTTGCACAGGTGCTGTGAAAATCCCTCTCGTTTCTTACCTGCGTCCTTGAAAACCTCAGTACCCTTGCAAATCTCACCCCAAGTGACTGACCCCAGGCCACAAAGAGTCAGTGGCAGAGGAAGGAACTGAACAGCTGTCTCCTGAATCCCAGAGTATTACCCTATCCCTCTAACAGAATTTCCCATCACAGAGAGTGCAGGGTTCTAGGTGTGGTCTCCCCAGCGCTGCACCTCAAGGGACTCTCTGTGCTTTGAACTGGAAGGGGGAGGAGAAAGGACGATTCAAAGAAGCAGCCCTCAAAGCCTAGAGAACTTGCAGTTTTAAGACACAGCTCACCCTCCTGCCATGACTCAGCTCCTTGAGGCGGGAAAAGGCGACACGGTCTTGCTTTGGCTGGCAGTCCTGGTGGGGTATGCAAAACTCGGTGAGGGGTGACTTTCACCACAGGGGGAATCTGAGCTACTGAGGGTCCCCGCTAGCCTTTGAGAGGAAACTGCCCAGCTTCCTGGGCCAGTGACGGAATTGTTCACTGCAGCAATTGTGCCAACAGAGCTGGGGCAGCAGATGTGAAAGGGCAGCGAGCCAGGGAAATAAAAGTGTCTTTGCTAGAGAGAGAGAGAAATTGTCCGGGGCTGGATAGAATGGTGGATTCTGCAGAAGGAAGACTCAATAGACTGACAGAGGGATAGACAGAGACATGAGCTCTTGAAGAAGGAAGGCTGGTTAGACAGGTAAACGGATGGACAGGCTAGATTCTGCAGAAGGACAGACGGATGGACAGGTGTTGGTGTGCATGGGATGGATATAAACTGCACCTGGAAGGACAGATAGGTAGGTAGGTAGGTGAGAGTGTGTCTGGGGATGGATAGTCACAGACACAGGAAAGCAGTATAACAACGAAGCCTTGTCTTTACAAGACATGGTCAGGAGTCCGTGTTCCAGTCCCCTCCTGTCCCGACAATCGCAGCTGGACGCAGTGTCACGCTGAACTGTAATTTTTCCACCAGCGATAGTTTTCAGTATCTCTTCTGGTACCAGCAGCTCCTGCACCAGCCCCCCCAGGTGCTTATTCAGGTGGACAAATCCCAGCTTTGCAGGGAACTCGGGTGACTCTCCGCAGAATTACACATGAGGAATTACAGCGTCACCCCGGTGATCCGGGATGTAGCTCTCCAGGACAGCGCTGGGTATCTCTGTGCACTGAGCCCCACACTGAGGGAAGGCAGCCTGGGACTCGACACAAAAAGGGTAGGGCAGGTTCTGGCTCGATGCTTGCACTGAACAGTCAGAGAGAAAAAAGACGGGGTGAGAGAGCGAGACAAACATAGAGAGGGGTGATGGAGACAGCCAGACACAGAGAAAGGATAGAGACAGCCAGCCAGCCAGCCAGAGAGAGGTGATGGAGACAGCCAGCCAGACCCAGAAGGATGATAGAGACCGGCAGATATCACAGATGGGCAGCTAACATGTTTTCGAAATACATCTTGTATCCTAGTGTGGACAGCCCTGAAGTGTGAGTGTGTTGTGTGTGTATAACATCTGAGTTGTGTGTGTGTGTGGTTTTCATGGGAGTGTGTTAATGTGTGTTGTGTGTATCTGTGTGTCTGTGTATTTGAATGGCCTGTGTGAGTGGTGTCTGAGTATACTGTATTGTGTTTCATCTGTGTGTGTATGTCTAGGAGTTAGTGTCCTGTCTAGAGGTGTTCTGTCTGTTTTGTGTGTGTAAATGTGCTGTCTATGTTTGTGGTGTGGGGTCTGTATGTGTGTGTTGTCTGTTCTCTCTGTGAGGGGAGTGTGTGTGTTGCACACTACATTTGTAGCAAAAACACGATGCTAGCATGACACATCTACAAATCCCTTCTGTTGACTATTCAGTATAACAGGCTCAGCGGGAGGGGAATGGAAGGAGGGAGGGAGGGTATCCCTTCTGGAACCACCTGCCTGGGACATTTTTATCCCCCAGCCACTGGTGCTGGGTGACAGGAAGGGAATCTTTCCATCTGCCACAGGGAGAAGGTGGAGTTGTGCCTGCAGGATTGCACATCCTGAGTGAAACCCCACTGTGCACCGAGGATGGTTCTGGGCCTGGGCATGAGTTAGCCCCTGGCAAGGAAGGATGAGCATCTCCACCCTATGTCAGTTCAATTCTGGCTCTGCCACAGACTTCCTGTGACACCCTGGGCCAGTCCTGGAAGCAGGGATTTTCAAAGGGAGGGTGGAAAGTTTGTATGAACATGCTGTGTGACTCAGTTTCCCTACTCAGTTTGTGTTGTGACCCATGAGGTGTGAAAGAGTTAATTTCCCCTGTGGGGGGAGGGGAGGCAAGCGATGAGATGCAGGTTTGGGTTGGTGTGAATAAAACTATCAAAGACTGTGACCATCTCTGAATGATATTGCCTGAGAAGGACGACAGAGGACCAAGAAGCGGGCATTGACTTTTACTGACTGGGAGCCCCAGGAAGAAGAAGATGTGAACACAGCAGGCAGAGAATGTGACGGGAGAGAAAGCGGCAAGGTGTGAGGCAAAGGATTGTGTGCTCAGGACAGAGAGAGATGGACTCCAGGAGGCTTTGGCCCAGAAGGGCAGGGTGAGGCTGCTAACATGGACTTCGAGTGAAGTTTTGCTTCCCCCTTCTAACCTCAGGATGCTTCACTCCTGGATCCCAGCTGGCTAATACATGCTGACTTGCTTTGCCAAAGCTGCGCCTCTGGTGCCATGGCTCCCTGGAGAGGTGAAGCTTTTACCAGGGGTCTGAACTCATCAGGATGCTCTACACAGACACTGCAGGAAACAGGGGCCCAGTCTCAGCGTAGTGGAGGTGCATGGCTTGTCCTTGCAAAAGACTGGAGGCCCAGGGTTTAACACATGGAAGGCGGCCCTTAGAGAGAAATTGTACAGCGGGGAGGCTTCTCACACTCTGTAAACAGGGAACATCACAGGATTTGAGTGCCCAGCCCCTGGAACAATCCTAGCCTTAGCGACTATAAAAATGGCTGGATTGGGAGGGGTTATTTTTGCAGCAAAATATTCTGAACCCCATCGAACACAGGAAATAGCCAGAGGTGACAGGTGGCGTGCTGTGTTAGCTGCATCATCCTGTATGAGGGAGTCAGATGTTTGCACCTTTTCAAGTGAAACAATAAGTTTGATTGTTGGGTCAATGGGGCTGGTTGGCAGGTGCCAGAAGGAGAGCGAGAGAGACTGTGTCAGATCGATAGAGACATACAGAGAGAGGCAGGGAAAGCAAGCAAGCAAGAGGTGTGGGTGTGGAGAGAGAGAGGTTTGACCTGAAGATTGTGGGAGAAGGTGAATGATGTTTTTGGCTGACCAGGACGAGACTCTCAGTTCTGCTTTTCATCCTTGGTGAGTGGGATTTTCAAGCTGTTTGTCTCTTTCCAGTCTGGCTTTGAATGTTGAGTTTCCCAGGCGGTGATGGGTTCTTCCTTTCTCACTTTCTGCCTCCTTCCTGCAGCGGCTCAAAGATGGGCCCTGGCCCAGGATTTCCAGCTCCCTCAGATCATGTATGTGGAAGGAGAAAGGATCTTGAACTCATGCAGCCAAAATGCCACCTACCACAACTCAATGTCTTGGTACAAACAGCCCCAGCAGGGCCCTGGGGTGCTGAGCTTTCTAGGGACTGGGTGTGACGGCTCCTCCACCGCTGGAGAATTCACCATGGCTGTAGACAAGTCCTCCCGCTCCACCAGCCTCACCCTAGACGGCGTGAGCGATGCTGGCATCTACTACTGTGCAGTGAGAGACACAGCGAGGGGAACCCAGCTGCCAGCTGTACAGGACTTCCTGCCAACTGCTTTCATAGTATGGCTGCGTTCCCCAGCCAAGATGTGCTTATTCACAGCAGCTGGGGATCTGCCCCATTGACTCCAGGGGGGCTACGGACCAATTTACACCAGCGGGGACCTGACACGGACTCCATCGGTGCTACACTGATTTACACCAGCTAAGGAGTTAACAGCTGGAGGCCCAGGACCTTTTGGTGTGAGAAGAATTTGACAAGGTCTTTTTGTCTGGAATTTTCAAAGGAGCCTAAGGGAGTGAGGCACGCAATTTAATCGGATAGGAGTACCTAACTCCCTTAAACTCCTTTGGCACTGTGTTACCAACCAAAACCTCTAGAGGGTGCTGAGTGCCTTGATTAAAACAACGCTTCCCGCACAAACTCCCTTTAGCAGTTTAAGGTGTAAAAATCCCCCTCTTCAGGGTTTAGAGCCATCTCCGGTGGATGGGGCTAGGAGGACGCTTCCTCTCCTGGCAGCTCATCCCATGACTGCTCCCTGCAGGGTTTCCTCACACCTCCCTCTAATGCAGGTGGCCCATTATCCCCATCTACTAACTGGAAAACAGCTGTTGCAAAGTGCTGGTTAATTGCTCCCTCCTCTCAGGTCTCAGACTGGGAGAGGGGAGTTGCCCAAGGGCTAAACTCCCAAAGGCCAGGCCGGAGAGCAACATAAATGTTCCTGCAGCTGGAGATCATGGATGATTCTGGAGTGACTTCAGTGGCTGTGTCAATGCTATGCAGGTCTTGTGTGCAATGGTTGCACTGTCATTAGGAGGGAGCATCTCCAAGTCAGAATAATGAACAGATCTCAGCCTCTCTGGGTATGTAGGATCTGCTTCAATGTCTGCAAACTGGGTGGAGCAAACTGGGAGAAAGAGCTAAAGACTTCCGCTGCAAGGTGACTGTGTGACTCTTGGCTAAGGCACCGAGTGTGAGGTTCTGGAGTAGCCTTCTAGTCTATTTCCTCCCCTTCGCTCTGTCTCTTTGATGCTCTTTCTCCATTTCCATTCTCTCTCTCTCTCTCTCTCTCTCTCTCTCTCCAAATCTATGTAGAGGCTTGGGTTGACTGGAGCTCTGAGCTGGTACAGAACATTCTCAGTCTTAGATGCTTGACTGGTTGGTACTTGCTCACATGCTCCCAGTCAAACTGATCACCAGATTTGGGAGTCAGTAAGAAATTTTCAGCCAGATTAGATTTGCAGGGACCTTTGGTTTTTTTCCACCTTCTTCTGCAGCATGGGGGCGTTGTGTCACCTGCTGGGATCAGCCAAGTATATCTCACTGTGTCAGGCATTGGTGATGCCTGGGCCTCTCCTGTTCTCTGCCTGTGTCACAATTGTTTAGTCTTCGGACGTCTGAAGAAGTGCTTTGGTTTAAGTGAAATTGTTGGCCTCAGCGTGGGATATGTTTAATGGCCTGTGTGGTACAGGAGGTCAGACTAGATTATCCAATAGACCCTTCGGGCCTTAAACTCTATGAAATTCTCTCTCTCGCCTTCAATGTGCAGTGTCTCTCTCTCTCCACACAAAAAGGAGAATTTTGCATTGTCATACTGAAGTATTTTGGAGGTTTATTTCAGTCTTGCACTCTCATTGGGAAGGTACTTAGGAGTCAGCTAAATTCATGTTCCAATTCATGATAATTTGCTTTCCTTTTATTAATTTTTTTTGGCTCTCTGATACCACGATGATTGATGAGACATAAGAACTGAATAGAATAGAAGATAGTTGAATAGAAAAGAAGAAAGGAAAATAGAATTGAGTCGAATTGACCAAATACGAGTCCTGATTCTCCACTTACTTCCACCAAACGTATGCGGGTTAGAAAGGTTTACCCTTTGAGAGTAAAACTTGTGGGGTACAAAGGAATAAACATATAATGATTTATTGAGATTGCTAATCTGGCTACATTCTCTCTATATCTCCAGGAATGACCCCGTCTCGCGTGGAAATGGAGAATCGCACTGTGGTGTCCGAATTCATTCTGTTAGGGATCCCCAACACCAAAGACCATGAGACCATCCCCTTCATCATCTTCTTAGCTTCTACCTCTGAAAGCTCCTGGGCAACCTGCTCATTTTATCAGCCATCCTCGCTGACTCCTGCCTGCACACCCCCATGTACTTCTTCCTCTGCAATCTCTCTGTGGTGGACCTTGGATTCGCCTTCATCAGCACCCCTAAATTGCTGGTCAGTCTCTGGGCCAAGAGTAGAACCATCTCGCTGGGCGGGTGCATGTCCCAGGTCTTCTTCTACCACTTCCTAGGCAGCACCGAGTGCCTGATCTACACTGTCATGGCCTTTGACAGGTACGTGGCCATCTGCCACCCCCTGCACTACCTGATCATCATGAACTGGAGGGTGTGCACCATCCTGGCTGCTAGCACCTGGGTCACCAGCTCCTTCCACACCACCATTCTCACCAACCTGACCTTCACGCTGCCCTACTGCAGGCCCAATGTGGTAGACTATTTCTTCTGTGACATCTTCCCTGTGGTGAAGCTGGCCTGCGTGGACATGTACGTCATCAAGACCGTGACTTTTACCAACACTGGGGGGGTGGCCATGACCTGCTTCCTCCTTATCCTCGTGTCCTACATCAGGATTGCTGCCTCCGTGTTGAGAATGTTCAATGCTGAGCGTCATCGGAAAGCGGTTTACACTTGTGCATCGCACCTGACAGTGGTATGTTTCTTCTTCGGGCCCTGTGACCTCCTCTACACCCAGCCGTCCCTGAGCAATGTGCTGGCTATCCCCACTCAGATCTTTTGTAACGTGGTAACCCCAATGCTGAATCTGGTCATCTACACGCTGAGGAATAAGGAAGTCAAGGCAGCATTCAGGAAAATGAAAGGGGGCTAATCCCAGTCCTGCAAAAATTGCTAGCTGAAATGGAATGTCTTCCGATAGAGGTGGTCAGGAAGTCAACAGATTTATGCCAGGGTTAGGTTAGAATTAGGAAGGAGGCCAGTGGAGTTACTCCAGGGTTAGAGTTAGATTAATACATTATAGGGCCAAAAGGGACCACCGTGATCATCTGAGTCAGACCAATGGTCCATCTAGCCCAGTATCCAGTCTTCCAACTGTATCCCCTAGAACAGGGGTGGGGAACCTCCGGCCCGCGGGCCGGATCCGGCCCACGAAATAATTTAATCTGGCCCGCGGGCGGGCGGGAAGTGCGCGCCGCCTTAAGCTTGCCGCCGAAACCCCGCCGCCGTCTGCTCATTTTCGGCGGCGGGGGAGTTCGGAGGCGGTCACTGGTCCACGGCACTCCGCGGACACTGTAAAACTGCGCCGCCGAAAGGCGGAAACGGCGGCGGCATTTCGGCGGCGGGGGTGGAGTCGGCGGCGGCGCGGTTTCACGGCGGCGGCGGGCAGTGCCCCTTTTCGGCATGGCCCGCGAATGACCGTAGGCATGTCAAAATGGCCCTTGGCAGGGAAAAGGTTCCCCACCCCTGCCCTAGAACATGTCTTTTAGAAAAACATCAATCTTGATATTAAAATTGTCCTCGATGGAGACTCCATTAAACCATTCGAACAATTTACCAAGGATTAAATTACTCTCTTTATTGAAAATGTATGCAGTATATCCAGTCTGAATTTGTCTACCTTCAACTTCCAGCTTATGGATCATGTTAGACCATTATTTGGTAGGCTGAAGAGCCCATTATTAAGTATCTGTTCCCCATGTAGATACTTACAGGCGGTACTCAAGTTACCCCTTGACTGGCTTTTTATTAAGGTAAATAGCTCGAACTCTTTAAGTCTATCACTATAACACACGTTTTTTAATCCTTCAATTATTCACATGGTTCTTCTCTGAATCCTCTCCAATTTAGCAGCACACTTCTTGAACTGTGAACCCTGGAACTGGATAGAGTATACCATCAGCAATTGTGAATTATCGTCAACTCTTATGAAGTGGGATTTTGCCCATAAATGAAAAACAATTAAAATAAAAAAGGAAAGGCACCCGAGGCAGATAATGTGAGCCATGCCACTTGCCCTTTTCCCTGCAGGACAGTCCACACTATCCCAACATCCCAGCATGAAAAAACAGCCCTGACTGAGGGAGGAGACCCCCTCCTGGGTTGCCAGCACCACCCCCTGCACTGCTGGGGCTCAGCCTGAATTTTCTCTGTTGTTTCTTTGCTGGTGTCTAGGAAACCAATTTCCAAAGAGCCACAAACCCAGAGCAGGGTGAGTGAGCAAAGAGAACTTGGAATGGAAGAGAGGTGCACAGCTGTGGACATTGACTTTAATAAGGGCTGTAACTTCTGATGGACAATGGGGAAGCTCCATTGACCTCCAGGGCCTGGCCACTGCATGGTTGTAGAGGGAAAAGGAGGGAGAGGAGGTGGCTATAACGTTTAGTAACTGAGTACTGTATCAACTCAACACACCTACATTTAAAGAGCCCATGGGAATTATTTGCAAAGCGTTATCTTGTGGCTAAGAGAAAGGAGTGGGACACAGGAGATCTTGGTTCAAGTACAGGCTCTGTGGAAGATTCCCTGTTTGACCTTGAGTAACTCACTGTTGCTTTGTGCCTCAGTTTCCCTATCTGTTAAACAGACATCATTAAATCCTTTGTCTCTCTCATCCATTAAATGTTTATGCATTTCAGACAGTGACAGCAGAATGGGGCCCTCATCTGAGTTCCAGTCTGTAGGTCTGACCATAATACCAATGATAAGAATCAGAGGCGATCCAGGGTGGGGGCACGAGGGGTCAGGTGACGGTGCAGGTTTCTGCCAGAGTTTGCTGGCCAGGCCCCCTCCCTGTCCAGTGACTCCTGGAGCAGGCTGCAAACTGTGACCGCGGGGAGACGGAGAAGCGAACACTTTGCTGTGGGAGCTGCAGGGAGGGGCAGCTGAGAGGAAAGCGTGTGTGTGCCTTTGAACCGTGCCATCTGCCCACCAACAGCAGGTCCCAGCCGCCTCTGATAAGAGCCGTGAGAATACAAGTGAAAATAGTAAAATGCAGCTCCGGCTCTGGTGTTTGTGGCAATGACACATGGAACTCAGCTGGTGCCAGCCAAGAGTAACCTTGGAGCTGCTACCCAGCGCAGTGATAAGGGCTCCCCTGGGCATTCATTAGAACACCTGCATTTTAATTAACTCCAAAGGCGACTGCACGTCCTGGTATGTTACGACTGAGCTGGGATAATCTGTCTACAGAGACTAATTATAACTTCTGCCTTCTGCCACTTCATTCTGGCTCCCAAATAAGATGCCCACCACAGGAACAGCAAGACATGACAGCGATGAAAAGAATTGCAAAGGGCCTTACTGACACTGCTCTGCTATGGCAGCAGCAAACGGATCCATGAGCTCAGTGCTGACAAACCCCTAACACAGCCCTGCTTCCCTGGCTCTGTCACACCCTCTGTGTGTGGGGTCTACGGACTGGTTTAAGTTACAGGGCATGCCAGTGATGTAGCTAACCACTGCTCAGCCTTTAGCAACGAGGCACAGTAGAGGTGCAAGACGAGCCTTACCAGCCTAGTGAAGGGGCAGGTTTGTTAAGTTAAATCAACCTTAATTCTCTAAAGATCCTTAACCCCCACGAACACTGGTTGTGCAAAAGGCTGGGTAAGAGAACATGCCTGGGACCCAGAGCGATGTTCATCCCAGTGGAAAGAGAAGGGATGGTGTTGGGGGTAATGCTCAGACTGGAATCCTAGACCTCAGGGTCAGATTCCCGGCTCTTCCACACACTCCTTTTGTGACCTCAGACAATTCAATCAGTCTGAGATTTTCAAGAAAGCCAATAGGAGTTAGGAGCCCAATGCCCACTGCACTAGAATGAGTTTTGGGAGCCTGGCTCCTTTGAAAATCTCACCGTTTAATCTCTGTGCCACAGTTCCCCCTTGTAAAATGGGGCCGGTAACACTTCCTTTGTTTGTGAACTCTGAAAGGCAGGGACAGTCTCACACTGTGTCTGAGCAGCTCCCAGAACATTGGGGCCATGATCTTCCTGGAGTTGCTAGGGACCGCAATACTGCCAGTCTGTACTGCATTGCAAAAAGGGATCCCAAGTGGTGCACGGGACATAAGCTGTCCATCTGCACAGCGCTGACTTTCACCCTCACAGATAATCACACAACTGCATGACTACATCCATGTACACAAAGAGACAGAAGGGGGCACAGGAGCAGCGGCTAATACAAACCAAGGAGAAAGCTCTGTTGGCAACAGAGACCACTAGCTGAACACCTGGCCCAGTTCACTCCAGTGTCACACTCCTAGGTGGAATTCACTGGCTTGTGTTACACGGCGGGAGAGACTAGATGATAATCAACATCCCATGTCCCCTCATCATTTATGGGTTAGATTCTCAGCTGGTGTAAATCTACATAGCTCCTTTGATTCCAATGGAGTTAGTCCTGATTTACACCAGCAGGGTGAGTGACAGAGGGGAATCAGCTCCTTTGAACCCAATGGTGTTACTCAGGATTCAGATCATGCCAAGTGAGAGGAGAATCTGCAGCTTAGTGGAAATGAGGATCCAGCCCTTTCAGGTTAATAGTGCTACCTTTATTTATGCCAGCTGAGCAGCTGGTCTTGGGGGGGTCTGTGAGTGTCCTCTAAAATGATGCAAAATCTCAGTTAATTGGTGACTCTGCAGAAGTCTCAGACCAGGAGCCTGGAGGGGATTGAGAGACCGGGTCCCAAAGGGACCTTGGGTGATTTAAAGACCGTGGACAGCCTAAAGGCTGTGGAAAGCTGTGAGAAAGCTCTGGGGCTCTGCAGCAGCCTGTGGCAATAGGCTGTGGACATCCCTGGCTACCTTCGGAGACGATTAGGTCTGCAGCCTGGATAACAAAAGCACAGACCGGGCACCTCTCCTGTGTGATGTGCTGTTTTGGGTAAGAAATCTGGACGCTTCTACATAGGGGTCACGGCCAGGGGGAAGAGAAAAAT
The DNA here is from genome assembly GCF_026122565.2 of Emydura macquarii macquarii. Lineage (NCBI taxonomy): Eukaryota > Metazoa > Chordata > Testudines > Chelidae > Emydura > Emydura macquarii. Next base: position 100,255 of record NW_027133313.1, read on the forward strand.
TCCATTCAGCTGGATCGTCCTCTCGCAATGCAGCCAGTGTAAAACTCCTGGTCTGGTAAAGATTTTCTCTCCGTCGCTCAGTCTCTTCCTGTCTTGAAATCTGTCAGTCTCCACCTCACTCAAGGATGATGTCACCCAAATATTTTCTTTAGAGAAAAATCCATCCATCCATCTGTCCCTGCTTCTCTCTGCAGTACCTGTCTGCCTGTCTCTGTGTTGTGGATGTGTATCATGTATCTCCCTCTCTCCATTAATCTCTGTGTGGCTATGTACACACCACAGTTAGGATCGGTATAAGTTACATTGTTCAGGGGCTTGAATAAGCCTGCGTAAGTTACACTGACCTAAGCGCTGGTGTGGAGAACTCTGTGTTGACGGGAAAGCTTCTCCCACTGACATAGCTACTGCTGCTCGCGGGGGCTGGAGTATTTAAATTGACAGTAGAGCTCTGTCCCATCGGCTTAGCCTGTCTGTACTAGCAGTGCTACAGGGATGCTGCTGTAAGCTGTGTAGTGTAGCCAGCATGTGATAACCCCAACACGGCCCCTTCTCCCTTCCAACAGAACCTCTCATGAATGGGGAAAGCTCCCTTAGAAAATGCAAATAGACACTTCATTATTGTCCTTCAGATCTGACCTTAAAAATCCCCTGTTGTGATAGTCACAGAACGCAGCCTGCTGATCATGGCTGAGCAAATGACAAGCTGTCACTATTCCTCTTTTTTCCTTTTCCCTGTCTCTCTTACCCGCATAAAAATCGCCAAACAATTCATATCATTAACAAATTCATGGGACAATTCTTCACCACATTCATTTGTTCGTATGTTGCATCCGCACCCTCTCCTTTAACACAAACACAGAGCAGCACCTACATTGATAAAAACGAATCCCTGCCAAAGAAACCACTCCACTGCACACACACTAATCCCTCTGCAGAGAGGATGAGAGAAAGAACAAACATATGACAAATGTTGGTTACATCCCCTAATCCACCACTGGAAGAATCTAAGATGTTGTCATGATAAAGATGAGTAAGAGCCTGTATAGAATAGAGTTGAAGAAATTAGAAGAGGATAGGAGAGAAGAGAAGAAACTGGAATAAAGTAAGATAGAATAGGACATCCCCTTTGTCTGTTCATCTTTGGAATGTAAGATCTTGAAGGCAGACATTTTCTCTTTCTGCGTTCTGCACAGCATAGTGAGGACCTGATCCCAACAGCCATGAAAATGATGTCAATATAAACTACTACGAATGGAAGCGAGTAATGGGGTGACATGCAGTAAAGCGGCGGCAGTGGAAGGAAGGGTGAGCATAGAAGGTATAAAAAGGATGTTATTTTGTTTGGTTTCACTAACTCATTGGCATTATTTCTCTCCCCTACCCCAGGAATGGTGACTCATTTCATCCTCTTAGGAATCCCCCACACTGATGGCCTTCAGACCATCCTCTTTGTCGTCTTCTTAGCTTTCTACATCTGAACCCTGCTGGGCAACCTGCTCATCTTATCAGCCATCCTCGCTGACTCCTGCCTGCACACCCCCATGTACTTCTTCCTAGTATGATCTATAAGAACTGAATAGGTAGAAAATGGCTGAATGGAAAAGAAAAAAGGACAATTAAATTGAATAGCATCAAATAGACTCAATGAGATATTAGAGTCCTGATTCTCCACACACTTTCACCAAATTTATGATGGTTAGAAAGGTTTACCCTTGCAGATTAAGTTGTGCTGTGCTAAGGAATAAAGAAACCATAATTTATTGAGATTACTAATCTGGCTGCATTATCTCTGTGCTTCCAGGAATGACCCCATCTAGCATGGAAATGGAGAATCGCACTGTGGTGTCAGAATTCATTCTGTTAGGGATCCTCAACACCAAAGGCCATGAGACCATCCTCTTCATCAGCTTCTTAACTTTCTATCTCTGCACCCTGCTGGGCAACTTGCTAATTTTATCAGCCATCCTCACTGACTCCCACCTGCACACCCCCATGTACTTCTTCCTCTGCAATCTCGCTGTGGTGGACCTTGGATTTACCTCCATCAGCACCCCTAAATTGCTGGTCGATCTCTGGGCCAAGAGTAGAACCATCTCGCTGGGCGGGTGCATGTCTCAGGTCTTCTTCTACCAGTTCCTAGGCTGGACCGAGGGCCTGCTCTGCACCGTCATGGCCTTTGACAGGTACGTGGCCATCTGCCACCCTCTGCGCTACCTGATCATCATGAACTGGAGGGTGTGCGCCATCCTGGCTGCCGGCACCTGGGTCACCAGCTCCTTTCAGGCCACCATTCTCACCAGCCTGACCTTCACGCTGCCCTACTGCGGGCCCAATGTGGTGGGCCATTACTTCTGTGACATCTTCCCGGTGATGAAGCTGGCCTGCGCGGACACGTACGTCATTGAGACCGTGGGGTTCTTCAATATTGGCCTTGTGGCCATGACCTGCTTCTTCCTCATCCTCCTGTCCTACCTCCGCATCGTCTACTCCATCCTGAAGATGAACTCAGCCAAAGGGAGACGCAAAGCAGCCTCCACTTGCGTCTCACATCTGACAGTGGTGACACTGTACTGTGGGCCCAGCGCCGTCAACTACACGCAGCCACAGCTGAGCAAAGTGGTGGCGACCGCTCTGCAGATTTTTGCCGATGTGGTAGCGCCCATGCTGAACCCGGTCATCTACACACTGAGGAACAAGGAGGTGAAACGGGCTCTGAGGAAACTGAGAGGGGGTCAGACAACTGCACGTTGATGTGCTGCATCTGCAGAAGTAGCATGTGGGTGAGCATTGAAATATGTCTACAAATTCATCCATGTGGCTCTTCAGTGGCTGGTGTGAGAGTCTGTCTCTCTCCTTCCCCATACAGTACCAGCTATCTATCTGGAGCTCTACAAATAATAAAAGTGTTCCTAAAAGCATCCAGCTGTCTTGGATGTGATGTAAGGCTGACATTCTCAAAGCTGCCTCAAGGACAGGCACTCTCAGTCTGGATTTAAATTAATAGGAGTTGGAGATCCAAATCTGGTAGCTGACTTTGAAAGTCTTAGCCTCATTGCACAAATCCACAGAAGCCAGGGCAGCATCTTCTGCAAACTCAAGAAAGGGAAGAAAAAAATTCTCTTCATCATCTGGCACAAACCACATGTCAGCAGGAAGCTATGCTAGAGAGCTGCCTAACGCTCCTGGGAGAAAAGCTGGGTTTTCAGCATGTCCTGAAGATCAGAGGATTTGTGGTAAAATTTTCAAAACCACCTCAGTGATTTAGGAATGAAAATCCCATTTTCATAGACTCATAGAAGAACATGGTTGGAAGGGACCTCAGGAGGTCATCTAGTCCAGCCCCCTGCTCAAAGCAGGACCAACCCCAGCCCCATCAGAAGTGATGGAGGCATTTAACAGTCTAAGGTACGTCTTCACTGACGGCTGCAAATTCGACGCCATCAGATCGATTTATCCGGGTCGATTGAGTGGTCAGTGAGAACACGCTCAATCGATGTGGAAGTCGAGTTGTGAAAACAACCCCTTCAAGTCCTGCGGCGCAGTGAAGACGCTGTGCACAACGGAAGCTAAGAAGTCGACGGGCGTTACTCAATTACTCTGCATAGCTTGTGTAACTCCCATCGACTGCTGCCGAATTTTAAGGTAAGTGCAGACCAGGCCCAAATCTCACTGAAAGGCTGTGGGATTGAGGCTCCTGAGGACCAGATTTCAAATGTATTTTGTCACCTAATAGGGTTTTCAAGAGCACCTTGAGTGAGTCAGCCACCAGCCTCCTGTTTATTGTCAATGGGAGTTGAGCACCTGACCTATTTAAAAGCCTTAGTCAATTCCACTAGGCACATAAACCCCTTTGTAAATCTAGACTTTAGGCCAGAGGATCTTTTAGACACCGGACAGGATTTTCAGGAGCATGCAGGCACCTGGCCCCCCTTGAAATCAACCAGAGTTAGATGTCTGGGACCAGATTGTTAAAAGGGGGACAGACAGCCATTTCCTGCAATATTCTGGATAAACCTTACTGCATGAGCTTTAATACCTTGGAGGTCCATTGTATTAAAAATGCAGCTGGGTGTGTGTTATTGTGAAGACCCCAGTCAGCAAGGAGAGAGATGTGGGCTTCCACCCAAGAAAGGCAACGGCCAGAGAGCTAGAAGCTGAGAGCGTTGGCCCTTGCTGGACCATAAGGGGAAAATGCAGGTGCAGTTGCCCTGAACTGTAACAAAAATCTGGGCCTATACACCAGGATCCATTTGAAAATCCCACTATGTGCCTGTCTGCACCTTTGAAAATCTGGCCGTTGGGAGCCTATGTCCCACTGGATGTCAGTGAGAACTGGGCTCCTTAATGGCTTTTAAAAATCAGACTGACTCTCCTAAGTCACTTGGGTGGTTTTGTACATTTTACCCTCTGCTCAGACAGAGAGAGAAAGATAAAGAAAAAGGAAGAAAAAAAGCTAATAGAAGGTTTAATGGATGTCAGAACTCTACACTCATCACATGCACTGTGTTTTGGGCTTGTGCTACGAATGCATTGTGTCTTCTGCATCTGTTGCACTTGAATTTTGAGCAACATTCAATGTGTATGAAACCAAAACCTGGGACTCAAAAGAGGATTTTTTCCTGTTCCCACCCTCAGCTGTTTTATTGCAACTTGTCTCTAAGTTGCCTGTGTTTCTTCTTGGTGTGCAAATTAAAAATAAAGCTGGAAACCAGTGTGTGGAGAGGACTGGACCCGTTCATGAGACTGGCAAATAAAAAGTGAAATGTAACAAAACAGCAAAAACATAAAAGGAAAAAGAGTTGGACTTTGAGGCTGTGATTTCCAAAGCGCCCAAGGAAGTTAAAAGTCTGCGGCAATCGGAAAACTATATACCTTCAGGCCCCTTTGAAATTTCCAAGCTAAAGTGGAAGTGTGATATTAGAAGTTAGAGACGTGACTTAATCTCTTTGGGGCTCAGTTCTCCACCTGATGCACTGTGGTACAAATCATTCTTTTCTCCGACCCATTTCTCCTGTAAGCTCTTAGGGGCAGGGTTTGTCTCTCACCGGTGTGGGTGCAGTGCCCATTACCCTCTCATGGCCTTCTACAAGAGAAAATTAATATTTTTGTGAATTGTCATCAGCTCTTATGAAGTGGGTTTTTGCCCATAAATAAAAAAACAATTAAAATAAAAAAAGGAAAGGAAACTGAAGCAAATAATGTGAGTCATGCCACTTGCCCTTTTCCCTGCAGGACAGTCCACACTACCACAACATCCCAGCATTAAAAAACAGCCCTGACTGAGGGAGGAGCGCCCCTCCTGGGTTGCCTGCACCACCCCCTGCACTGCAGCTCCCCTTTGCACTGCCAGAGCTCAGCCTGAATTTTCTCTGTTGTTTCTTTGCTGGTGTCTAGGAAACCAATTTCCAAAGAGCCACAAACCCAGAAGAGGGCAACTGAGCAAAGGGAACTTGGAATGGAAGAGAGATGCACAGCTGCGGACATTGACTCTAAAAGCAGCTGTAACTTCTGATGGACAACGGGAGAGCTGCATTGACCTCTAGGCCCTGGGCACTGGATGGTTGTAGAGGGAGGAGGAGGGAAAGCAGGTGGCTGTAGTGTTTAGTAACTGAGAACTGTATCAGTTCAATGTACCTACATTTAAAGAGCCCATGGGAATTATTTGCAAAGCGTTATCTTGTGGCTAGGACAAAAGAGTGGGACACAGGAGATCTGGGTTGAAGTACAGGTTCTGTGGAAGATTCCCTATTTGACTTTGAGTAACTCACTGAATTGCTTTGTGCCTCAGTTTCCCTATCTGTTAAACAGACATCATTAAATCCTTTGTCTCTCTCATCCATTAAAGGTGTATCCATTTCAGACAATGACAGTCTCTTACTATGTGTCTGTGCAACACCCAGCAGAAAGGGGCCCACATCTGAGTTCCAGTCTGTAGGTCTGACCATAATACCAATGATAAGAATCAGAGGCGATCCAGGGTGGGGGCACGAGGGGTCAGGTGACGGTGCAGGTTTCTGCCAGAGTTTGCTGGCCAGGCCCCCTCCCTGTCCAGTGACTCCTGGAGCAGGCTGCAAACTGTGACCGCGGGGAGACGGAGAAGCGAACACTTTGCTGTGGGAGCTGCAGGGAGGGGCAGCTGAGAGGAAAGCGTGTGTGTGCCTTTGAACCGTGCCATCTGCCCACCAACAGCAGGTCCCAGCCGCCTCTGATAAGAGCCGTGAGAATACAAGTGAAAATAGTAAAATGCAGCTCCGGCTCTGGTGTTTGTGGCAATGACACATGGAACTCAGCTGGTGCCAGCCAAGAGTAACCTTGGAGCTGCTACCCAGCGCAGTGATAAGGGCTCCCCTGGGCATTCATTAGAACACCTGCATTTTAATTAACTCCAAAGGCGACTGCACGTCCTGGTATGTTACGACTGAGCTGGGATAATCTGTCTACAGAGACTAATTATAACTTCTGCCTTCTGCCACTTCATTCTGGCTCCCAAATAAGATGCCCACCACAGGAACAGCAAGACATGACAGCGATGAAAAGAATTGCAAAGGGCCTTACTGACACTGCTCTGCTATGGCAGCAGCAAACGGATCCATGAGCTCAGTGCTGACAAACCCCTAACACAGCCCTGCTTCCCTGGCTCTGTCACACCCTCTGTGTGTGGGGTCTACGGACTGGTTTAAGTTACAGGGCATGCCAGTGATGTAGCTAACCACTGCTCAGCCTTTAGCAACGAGGCACAGTAGAGGTGCAAGACGAGCCTTACCAGCCTAGTGAAGGGGCAGGTTTGTTAAGTTAAATCAACCTTAATTCTCTAAAGATCCTTAACCCCCACGAACACTGGTTGTGCAAAAGGCTGGGTAAGAGAACATGCCTGGGACCCAGAGCGATGTTCATCCCAGTGGAAAGAGAAGGGATGGTGTTGGGGGTAATGCTCAGACTGGAATCCTAGACCTCAGGGTCAGATTCCCGGCTCTTCCACACACTCCTTTTGTGACCTCAGACAATTCAATCAGTCTGAGATTTTCAAGAAAGCCAATAGGAGTTAGGAGCCCAATGCCCACTGCACTAGAATGAGTTTTGGGAGCCTGGCTCCTTTGAAAATCTCACCGTTTAATCTCTGTGCCACAGTTCCCCCTTGTAAAATGGGGCCGGTAACACTTCCTTTGTTTGTGAACTCTGAAAGGCAGGGACAGTCTCACACTGTGTCTGAGCAGCTCCCAGAACATTGGGGCCATGATCTTCCTGGAGTTGCTAGGGACCGCAATACTGCCAGTCTGTACTGCATTGCAAAAAGGGATCCCAAGTGGTGCACGGGACATAAGCTGTCCATCTGCACAGCGCTGACTTTCACCCTCACAGATAATCACACAACTGCATGACTACATCCATGTACACAAAGAGACAGAAGGGGGCACAGGAGCAGCGGCTAATACAAACCAAGGAGAAAGCTCTGTTGGCAACAGAGACCACTAGCTGAACACCTGGCCCAGTTCACTCCAGTGTCACACTCCTAGGTGGAATTCACTGGCTTGTGTTACACGGCGGGAGAGACTAGATGATAATCAACATCCCATGTCCCCTCATCATTTATGGGTTAGATTCTCAGCTGGTGTAAATCTACATAGCTCCTTTGATTCCAATGGAGTTAGTCCTGATTTACACCAGCAGGGTGAGTGACAGAGGGGAATCAGCTCCTTTGAACCCAATGGTGTTACTCAGGATTCAGATCATGCCAAGTGAGAGGAGAATCTGCAGCTTAGTGGAAATGAGGATCCAGCCCTTTCAGGTTAATAGTGCTACCTTTATTTATGCCAGCTGAGCAGCTGGTCTTGGGGGGTCTGTGAGTGTCCTCTAAAATGATGCAAAATCTCAGTTAATTGGTGACTCTGCAGAAGTCTCAGACCAGGAGCCTGGAGGGGATTGAGAGACCGGGTCCCAAAGGGACCTTGGGTGATTTAAAGACCGTGGACAGCCTAAAGGCTGTGGAAAGCTGTGAGAAAGCTCTGGGGCTCTGCAGCAGCCTGTGGCAATAGGCTGTGGACATCCCTGGCTACCTTCGGAGACGATTAGGTCTGCAGCCTGGATAACAAAAGCACAGACCGGGCACCTCTCCTGTGTGATGTGCTGTTTTGGGTAAGAAATCTGGACGCTTCTACACAGGGGTCACGGCCAGGGGGAAGAGAAAAATTCCATTCAGCTGGATCGTCCTCTCGCAATGCAGCCAGTGTAAAACTCCTGGTCTGGTAAAGATTTTCTCTCCGTCGCTCAGTCTCTTCCTGTCTTGAAATCTGTCAGTCTCCACCTCACTCAAGGATGATGTCACCCAAATATTTTCTTTAGAGAAAAATCCATCCATCCATCTGTCCCTGCTTCTCTCTGCAGTACCTGTCTGCCTGTCTCTGTGTTGTGGATGTGTATCATGTATCTCCCTCTCTCCATTAATCTCTGTGTGGCTATGTACACACCACAGTTAGGATCGGTATAAGTTACATTGTTCAGGGGCTTGAATAAGCCTGCGTAAGTTACACTGACCTAAGCGCTGGTGTGGAGAACTCTGTGTTGACGGGAAAGCTTCTCCCACTGACATAGCTACTGCTGCTCGCGGGGGCTGGAGTATTTAAATTGACAGTAGAGCTCTGTCCCATCGGCTTAGCCTGTCTGTACTAGCAGTGCTACAGGGATGCTGCTGTAAGCTGTGTAGTGTAGCCAGCATGTGATAACCCCAACACGGCCCCTTCTCCCTTCCAACAGAACCTCTCATGAATGGGGAAAGCTCCCTTAGAAAATGCAAATAGACACTTCATTATTGTCCTTCAGATCTGACCTTAAAAATCCCCTGTTGTGATAGTCACAGAACGCAGCCTGCTGATCATGGCTGAGCAAATGACAAGCTGTCACTATTCCTCTTTTTTCCTTTTCCCTGTCTCTCTTACCCGCATAAAAATCGCCAAACAATTCATATCATTAACAAATTCATGGGACAATTCTTCACCACATTCATTTGTTCGTATGTTGCATCCGCACCCTCTCCTTTAACACAAACACAGAGCAGCACCTACATTGATAAAAACGAATCCCTGCCAAAGAAACCACTCCACTGCACACACACTAATCCCTCTGCAGAGAGGATGAGAGAAAGAACAAACATATGACAAATGTTGGTTACATCCCCTAATCCACCACTGGAAGAATCTAAGATGTTGTCATGATAAAGATGAGTAAGAGCCTGTATAGAATAGAGTTGAAGAAATTAGAAGAGGATAGGAGAGAAGAGAAGAAACTGGAATAAAGTAAGATAGAATAGGACATCCCCTTTGTCTGTTCATCTTTGGAATGTAAGATCTTGAAGGCAGACATTTTCTCTTTCTGCGTTCTGCACAGCATAGTGAGGACCTGATCCCAACAGCCATGAAAATGATGTCAATATAAACTACTACGAATGGAAGCGAGTAATGGGGTGACATGCAGTAAAGCGGCGGCAGTGGAAGGAAGGGTGAGCATAGAAGGTATAAAAAGGATGCTATTTTGTTTGGTTTCACTAACTCATTGGCATTATTTCTCTCCCCTACCCCAGGAATGAGTCCACTGTGGGGTTGGTCAACCACACTATGGGTGACGCATTTCATCCTCTTAGGAATCCCCCACACTGATGGCCTTCAGACCATCCTCTTTGTCGTCTTCTTAGCTTTCTACATCTGCACCCTGCTGGGCAACCTGCTCATCTTATCAGCCATCCTCGCTGACTCCTGCCTGCACACCCCCATGTACTTCTTCCTAGTATGATCTATAAGAACTGAATAGATAGAAAATGGCTGAATGGAAAAGAAAAAAGGACAATTAAATTGAATAGCATCAAATAGACTCAATGAGATTTTGAGTCCTGATTCTCCACACACTTTCACCAAATTTATGATAGTTAGAAAGGTTTACCCTTGCAGATTAAGTTGTGCTGTGCTAAGGATTAAAGAAACCATAATTTATTGAGATTACTAATCTGGCTGCATTATCTCTGTGCTTCCAGGAATGACCCCATCTAGCATGGAAATGGAGAATCGCACTGTGGTGTCAGAATTCATTCTGTTAGGGATCCTCAACACCAAAGGCCATGAGACCATCCTCTTCATCAGCTTCTTAACTTTCTATCTCTGCACCCTGCTGGGCAACTTGCTAATTTTATCAGCCATCCTCACTGACTCCCACCTGCACACCCCCATGTACTTCTTCCTCTGCAATCTCGCTGTGGTGGACCTTGGATTTACCTCCATCAGCACCCCTAAATTGCTGGTCGATCTCTGGGCCAAGAGTAGAACCATCTCGCTGGGCGGGTGCATGTCTCAGGTCTTCTTCTACCAGTTCCTAGGCTGGACCGAGCAAGGAATGGAAATTCATGGTTGGCAGAAATGGGCAGTTACCAGCACAAGAATACTAAAAGCTTATAAACCAGAGCATGGTCGGTTGTTAGACCGAATCAGTGAGTTGGAAGGCTTGCTAGATGGTTATAAATCAGAGCAGAGTTTGTTGTCAGATCAGAAAAGTGAGTTGGAAAGGCTTTGTGAGCTGTTAGTGAGAGGAAAGATAAATCAGCCCACAGCATTGCCAGAGGACGGAGCACTGGTTCCTGTTCCTACTGGTATGGTAGGACCAATTACTAGAAGCAGGGCGAGAGAGTTAGTTCACACTAAAGCCACTACGCCGCAACTGAACACGGACTGGAAATAACCAGGCCGGCTCACCTGTGTGTTGGTGTTGTTAACGTAAGCACTGGATTTATTAAAAGGTGTTTAGTGTTTACGCTTCATGAAATACTCATACATTGCTGCATGCAGTAATCTCATTGATAACATCCGTAGCCCATGCTGTAGGATGATATTTAAGTATATTTAAGTATTTACTCTGTAATTGTAAAAGTGTTAGCTGTGGGTCTGTAAGTCCAGGCGGGGGAGAAGCATTAGCAAGTGTGAAATACTAGTTTGCCCCAGCAGGCATTATCTCCTGCCCAGCAACAGAAGGCCCATAGACTTCGGACAATCCATTGTGAAACCTCAGAGGACAAAGGACTTTGTTGATTTCTCCCCCTACACCCATGAAAGAGAGACATGCAAGAGCACACGTCCCATCATCTTAGAGTCTGGGGAGAAGAGAATAAAAATCCGCGATGAGGAGATTTTGGTGTCTCTGTGGTGCTTGAAATGTGGGAGGACACAAAAATTTCTAAACATAAGCAAAAGATCCCCAGCTGTTTTGCCAGGGATAGCCTTAAAGTACTTACCGAGATGGCACATTACAGCAGCTCTATCACCTTTTGAAACCTAAGACTGTATCTCACGTATGTGTAGGTTACCTGCGTTAACCTTGTCAGTAACTCTCTTCTAACCTTTTCTTAGTTAATAAACCTTTAGATAATTTCCTGTAGGAGTGGTTGCAAGCATTGACTTTGGCGTGAGAGTTAAAGTGCAACTGACCTGGGGTAAGTGCATGGTCCTTTGGGACTGGGATTAATCTACATATTTTTGTGGGTTTTGGTGTAAGAGACCATCTATCACAAAAGCAGGCTTGCCTGGGTGGCAGGTAGACATGAGTGCCGAAGGGGACTGTCCATGTGACTCCGTGGTTAGCCTGTTGTAGTACCTGAGGAGTTTATACTTGATAGTTGGTTGGTGAAATCTAAGTCTACAACTCACAACCCTTCTGGGGCTTGGGTTCTCTGTTATCAGTCTGCCCTGAGCTTGGTACTTATATCCTTGAGCCACTCAAGGCAGCATGGCACCAAGTATAAGGAGTAAGGATAGAAATGGCTACAAAGAAACAGAAGTCCAAAGACGCTCCTAAGGCTAAAACTCAACACTTAGAGTTTTAGGTTCAAAGATGTTTTTCTTACCAAAGTCTTTCTTCCAGCATGGCTGATCCGTCCGTCAGCCGGGATCCAACTCATGGAGCTCCAAGAGCTGGCTTTCTTTATCTGCTCAGGTGAAGGGTGTTATGTTGAAGACTTGGAAAGTACGTATATTCAGAGAGAAATCAGCATTTTACATTAACATCCTTTGACGTAAAGGCATGCCGGGGGAGAAGATAGATAACGCTTTCTTCCTACCATTAAACCTTGTACATGGATGCCGATAAACTTATCCCCTTCCTCAGCTGGCCAAGAAGGGAGGAGAAGAAGAGCGATTACAGTCTCTAACTAACATTCACAGAAGCAAAGTTTGCCCGTGCCTTGACCCTGTTCCCTGTAATTTAGGCCTAGCCTTTTGTCCAGCTTTTAACTCTTTACTCTCCTACAGAAGGGCGTTATGTTGGAGCCTTACGTGTATTCAGAGAGAAATCAGCATGGAACACAGAGAGATGCAAACCCATGAAAAGTCTTCATTGAACTGCACTAAAAATCAGCCAGGACTGTTTGAGCTATTCCCTAATAGTCTAACTCTATTGTTATGGCAACAACCTAAGCTCTGTTGCTACGGTAACCTAGGCAATAAGGCAACACACAAAATACACAACAAAGGGTGCCAAAATGGACTCTTTTTCTTGGCTGCTATCTGCAAAAATTTACCTTTGTTTTCAATATCTGGAAGCCCTCTGTGGCTCCGCTTGCGGTGTGACCAGGAAGCTGACACCATGTTCATTTTTGTCATCTCCTCCCCCCATTGTGATAGTTACGGGGCTATTTCCCCCACTTCCCAGTTTAATGGCTTTGCTCACTTTAATGTCAATGTGTTTTCAGCGTCTCTCCTGGCTCAGTTTACACTGGAGACACATTCGAGCAGCTGGGTCCACAATTCTTTGTCTAGAGCACGGTAACTTCAACCTTACGTGCCAAACACATTTTCAGGGCAGCTTTCCAGTGTACGTTTATATCAGTCTGTGCACACCCTATACACCCACCACGCAATGAGCATTGGGACTTGTGTGCTATCAGTTTATATGGGAGACCATACGTACTACTGGTCAGGTACAGATTAGAACAAGTCTGGTATGTGTAGTGAGGACATAAACTGTGACAACTGTTGTTGACAGAAAGAAGGGAACCAGTTTAAAATCAACAAGCTGAAATTCAATAAATATAAGTGCCAAATACTCCCAGCTGCTCCAGCTTTAGCCACTTGAATTCGGGAGAACATCAGGTCACCCCGAATCTGAATATTACAGACACCTCAGCACCTGTCCTCTGCTGCACCATCACCTCCCTTCATCCTTGTGCTGGCCTCTCGTCTGAGCGTTGGGCCTGGATCTCTGCTGAAATGAAAGTCACAAAGAAAGGCACCTTGGTCTGAGGTTGTGCCGCTGGGTTTGCCTAGCAGGGGCTGTAGGGTGGGATCGAGGAGCACCGGCAGAGCTGTTCGAAGCCCACATCTTGGCCAACACATCTGTCGATTCTCCACGCCCCAGCCCACTTGGCAGGTTATTTCCTGTTATTCCCAGTTCTTAGCAATTTCTCGTGAAAGGCTTCGTTTGCTGAATGTCACATCCCGTATCTCCTTGGCCACCTGCCAGGCCAGGCTCCATTTCTTTTCCTGATTGCACTATGCAGGGGAACTAAGATGGAGAAAACACTGAACTGAACTGAACACAGCACTCCAGCTGTGACCTCTCCAGTGCTGAGCAGAGCAGAACACTGTGCATAGGTACCTTCCTGAATTGGGGCCTTGAAGAACAATACACAGGCAAATTCAGTGGAGGGGTGAGGTGGATTAGGGCCTGGATTGCATCCAGCCATAGGACCATCAACAAAGCGAAAAGCTCTTGACATTTCTGGCTCAGGGGTGTTGTCCCCCTTGAAGATTCTAATACTCTTTGACAGTTGCTAACCTCTCTATGTCCTTGGGCATTCCACCAGCCTAGGCGCTGGATCCATGGATCCTGTCTTACAGTCCTGGTTACAGAGCCATATATATCAGAACTGCTATGGGGCTTTTTCCAGGCAAGGATCAAGGGCTGTATCCTCATCTTGACAATGATAGGCCGTATTCTCCATCTCTTGGACTCCTAGAATCCACGTTAGTTACGTGACGAAATCCCACTGAGATTCACTCAGAACCAGGCACTATTTCCCCCTCCAGGTCTCTTTAAAATGCCAGCCAAAGCCAAGTTCAGGTGCCTTTCTGAATGACACGTTGAATGGGTCCAACCTCCCCTTAAAATATATTATGGATTTTGCAAATTTATTTCCAAAAATAATTATGTTCCAGCCAAAATCCAATTTTCACCTGAAAACCAGTTTTGATGATAAGATTTCAACCAGCCTGATATATAAGGCAGTTGAGAATCAGGCTTTGCATACTGGTGGCTTAGCACTGGTTTTAATGTGTGCTATTTGAAATAGTGTGTGTTTGTGTAGGTCCTGCCCCAAAAGAATTCTCGAGCGTGGACATATCAGCACCAATGGCAAGGGAAGGTTGAAGCTAAGCTTAGATCAGTAGGAAGAAGGTTTCAATCCAGATCCTTTTTGGTAGCCTTCATTTAAACACCCCTGCTCTATGGCAGAGGATGCTTGGAAGGAATAAGGGAGAAGCCGTACCTGGAAGATTCTCGTTCAATGCTTTGCCACAGACTCCTTGTGGGGCCTTTGGGAAATCACTAAGCGCCAGATGTTCAAAGGTATTTAGGAACCTGAAGATGCAGATAGGAGCCTGCTGAGATTTTTTAATGTGCCTAAGCAAGTTAGGTGCCGAACGTCTCTTATTTCCTTGTTTACTTTGTATGTGTGATGCAGTGGGAATTTTGTGTAATATTTTTATGATTCCCAGACATGCCTAAGGGTATGTCTATACTGATGGCGGCAATGTTGCTGCTGTCAGATCGATGTCTATGGATGGATT